>NW_020219297.1:17029-207515 GCF_003070985.1 Temnothorax curvispinosus | reverse complement strand
TGTTATCTACTAAAATAAACCTCGTTGTACAATATGTACAAACATGTAACATTCAGTTGTATGTTTAGTCATGGAAACATCAAATATTTTCTATATTATATAATGTTTTAATATTTACGTAAATATTTAATTGAGAAAAATACATATTATTTCGCGCGCTATCTTTGTGCACTATATACTCTATATTTTTTTTATTCTATGGAAAGTATCAAAGAGATACATATTTCTGTTAAATGAATATATATTTAATTTTCTGGCCGCGGGTAAAAAATTCCTAAAATGCTCCCGCGTAATAAGATTTTGCATTATAATACTGAGCAACCTCGATAGTCGATTGAATTTTAAGTAACGTGATCGATGGATGTTTATTTCATAGTTACGGTATTTTCTCGTCAGAGAGAACTCTCGTCATTCTCGTTGTCAGTGCACGAAGATGACACATAGTCGCGAGTCGACTATTCGCTCATTCATCACGGTGATTCCACCTCTGTTGTTTCGAATAGTATAGCAGCTCTTTGGTTGCCAAGGTTGTCCGCTCTTTGGGACAACCTTGCGTTGATTTCTGTTAAGCAAGATCTCGCAGGGATGACTGGTCTGCACAGTCATTTGGGCGTAGCAAATCCACGGACCCGAGCTCATCATATATGTTGCAGCATTTATATATATAATACTTCCATTTATATATGTATATACGCACATATGTTTTCGTGCAAACAATTAAAGTGCAGTGAATAGTTGCAGATATATATGTATTAAAGATCTATTAACTAGAAATACAAAAACTCATATGCTTTTACAAAAGCCTTTTGATTAGTTTTATCCTTAGTTCGTTGATAAAAGAAAACGTTTAAAGCAAAGTCAATTTTGGATGAAACTAACGTATATTGGGAGTCTCATATGATTAGCTACTAAAAACCAGTTGCCTTCGCTAATTTTGGAAAGGCGATGGAATGCTGCAGTTGTTTACTGTCGTATTCGATCTTTTTTGGCATCCGTTATTTCATGGAAATGGATCGGCATGCCATCGTGATGATCAATGAGGTAGGAATATTATTTCTTCGATTTCCGGTATGAATAAAATTCCTAAACAAGAATTGCATCACGTTTTAAAATGAATAAAGGCAAATGACAAATAATATTTTAAATTGCACTTATCTCTTTGCAACTTTAAAGTGATACAAACTATATTATTAAAACTAATCTCGGAGGCAATCTCGAAAAATTTTTTATATATTAAATAATATGAATGCAACTGCAGCGAAGTAAATACAACGGCGGAATATACATATATGCAATTCTCTTTCGTTGAATATGCAGGAGATTCGTTGGTTACAGCTTTTGAAAAGCGCATCTCACGCATCTTCAATGGGTGCAGATCAAAGCTTTCCCCTCGATCATTCAATCTACCCTTTGGATTCAGGTTCTCTTCATTCAGTGTGTTCGAAAATCGACCAGAACGGAATACTGAACGATTTCATCCATTTCTCGATTAAATCGTTTTCCAGGAAACTATGTGTATTGTTGAAACGTTAAATATTATCTATTATTTGTTGCTGCCTCGTTCAATGTTAAATATTTTTTTATATTGAAGTTGAGAAAACATATGTTTCTAACTTAACTGGCGACATATATTTACATTAAAATCAATTCACTCAATTTATTCGATTCACTCAATCAATTCACGCTAAAAAATAAACCGTTTAAGTATCATAAGTTAAATAATAGCTTGTTTGCTTGATAAATCGGTACAAGTGTCATGAAAGAAATTAAAATAATGATCTCCGTACAGAAATTTGTTTCATTTATTCATGAAATATGTCTGCAATGTATGCATATTAGCCATGACGATCTATCAGGCGGACCCGGACGTGAACGATGATCTTAATGTTCGCTTCTCTTCGTCGAATACTTCGTCGGTCCGTCCATGGGATCGGCGATGTGTGTCGAGTCACTTTTGGCGGGTTTCCACGAGGAAAATAGTTCGCGGGCGCTTTCGTAGCACTGCCAGCAGCCTCCGACGGCAATTGGGTCGTAATTTCAGGAGATAAACGGCGAATGGGCGATTGTGATTAAAAACGCGTGCTTGTACTGCGATTCGCGGCCAATCCCGGAAAAATCCGTGTTTCTGAATCAGGCAATTGAGAATCTTTGATCTTTGGAACGACGTTAACATGTAATTCAAGGAATGTATTTCTCATGATGTATGTCGTCACTCATATCGGTTGTAGACAAAGTTTGTGGGTAGACAAGAGCTAAGTAATAAGATATTTTTTCACATTTCAACAAGAGGCACGATTGAAGAATCAAGTTAATTTACTATTTAATTTATGCCCATGTTAGTTTTATATATAAACTCGTCATTACGATACTCATACGAAGTAAGACTGATAATCAAATTATCAGGAATTGATTTGATGAGTAAGAAATATTATCTAAAGTTGAATCACATGGCGCCTCGAAAACGCCATGTGATGAGTGCCTACGTTCAATTTTGGCACGAGTATATTCAACGGTTAACATGCGAGTGGAATACCGCTGCCAGATATAGATTTTTCTTTTTGTAAAATATATATTGTTTCTGTACTGGTGAACTTATATAGTTTTGTCCGTTCACATAAAGTTATGCAAAAAGATCGTAATGCGTGCCAGACGATGTTAGCTGCAAAACGCCAGGCAGCGCACCGATAAAACGTTCCTGCGCATTCCTCGACAGAGTTCGCCTACTTTTCGAACTATTTGTCAGACGCGGCGAAAATTTCATGCTTCGAATTGGCGAAGAGGATTTCTTGGAATTGGGCCATCTCTATAACGAATTCCATATATGGCGGTTAAATGGCGGGTTGCGCGCTTTGCAGCGGAATAATTTTCTGCTATGTAACAAATATTTTCGCTTCTTTTATGATATTAATGTGTCAGTACTTGACAGTTAAAATATTCCTCTTTATCTCTTTTAGTATCAAAATATGTGGATTTACTTTTAGATATGAGTAAAAATACATTCGTTATCTTTGATATCGCGCTATTAATTAGTATTGCTGTGTTATATATATATATATATGTACACCTTCGCAAAGCGATTAATGCGTCAACATCATGTAGAAGCAAGCTCCGAAAATACGAAAGCACCTAAAAAAGGAGAGAAAAGGAGAAAAGGAGAAACATCCGCTCATTCGTCATTTCGTCACGCGATTCATCCTATCCTGTGTACATATCTTCATCTCGCAGTCACGGATGCATGTTCCAGGCGCATCCTGAAAACGCCATACTTATTTTTATTTTCGCGATATGTGCCTGCATCGTGATATCATCTCACCCTTTTGTTGTATGCTATACTTGCGGATGAGGTATACCTGTTCGTCTACCATGTCGATCGCTTTGAAGAACATAACGGTCTCTAGAAAGAGAGAGGGAGAAAAAGGAGGAAGAGAGAATGGCGATAGAGGAAACGGAAGAGCATACTCTCGTTGAGATTTAATGCTCTTAGTCTTTTTATAAGCGATGAATATAATATCTCGTACTTGATGTCGGGTAATAATATATGATGGAAAATTGTTAGCCGCGAATATACGCTCTATACTTGATCCCGTAAATTAATATTACTTTAATAATCCGTGTTTGCAGAACATATATAAAAATCACAGAAGTAAATTTTTAAAGGGCATACTATTTCTCGAGGCTGTTTGAAAAGAATGTCAAGTATTTGGGAACAAGTCGACTGAAGTTGAGACCGTTCAGAACACGTGCAGAAACAACGCAGTCGCGACGAGAGATTTTTCGGAACCGAATGGATCGAAGCGATTCATTCAGAAACTAATATTTTTAGCACGCCATTTATTATCGTCGATCGTTTCCTTCTACCGTGCAAATAAAATGCAACCGCCCACGTTTAAATTCGTCGCGAACAAGGCTGCCGTCCGTCCGTTTTATTTATAACGCTCAGCAATTTC
Organism: Temnothorax curvispinosus; assembly: GCF_003070985.1. Lineage (NCBI taxonomy): Eukaryota > Metazoa > Arthropoda > Insecta > Hymenoptera > Formicidae > Temnothorax > Temnothorax curvispinosus. The sequence continues at coordinate 203,568 of NW_020219297.1, read as the reverse complement.
GCATCTGCGAAGTCGTAGAAATGCCTGGAGCCTGTCGTTTGCCGTCTGTGTGGATCATTTTTCTCCAGTATGTTATTAAATATACTATCGCGAAACTTTTTGCCGACTTCCGTTTGTCTTTTTACGGAAAAAAATTTCCCCATTGATGTAGCGAGTGGCATATTTGATATATATTTTTTTTGACTCTGTATAACTGAAACGATATTATATGCAAGTCGCACTTTTCTGTAAAAATGGAACAAATTATTTTTTAAAAATTGCTTCAGGAACGTTCTAAAAACTTCAACCAGCTGTAGAAATTATATCACGGTTATATTTCATCTATATCCTTGTACATATATTTCCAAAATTATATATAATTATTAATTTGATGTCTAATTTAAATCGACATTTAAATTGATATTACAGTCAAGTTCCTATGTATTTTAGAAATGGATTACTATACTCTCAGATTACACGATATATTCTTGGAGATATTTAATTTCGCTTTTAGACGCAATTCTATGCTCGATAATTGTTTTATTTAAACTTGGTAAATAGTTAGCACATCAGTTTCTTAATTGTCGTGGCTTAACGATTTACAGTTTTATTGTTTTATTGTTTCTTTTAAGTGCACGTGCACGTCTTCCGAAATGTTCTTAATGAGGTCTTGGAAGAGAGTGAAGTGAATCGATTGGAGGATTTAGCAGACTAAAACAAACGTAATGGATTACGGCATGAAAGAAGTCAGACTTTGTTGATCTAGCTAGAATCTCGATCTTCCGCGAGCATTTCATTGTTGTCTCTCGAGATCGCAAGTTTATCGCTTAACGAAGAGTAAAACGAATGACCACTTGATATAGTTAATTCCTTACAATTGAGAGATATTTATTTTCATTGTAATACACAGATTTGTAAAAATATTAGACTTGATGCAAGTGCATCAAGCGAGAATAAATTCACATTTGCAATATACAAAATGCAAAATGAGATGAGATGTAGTGATGAAAAGCAAACGAGCTTGAAATACTAATGAAACTAAAGAGATAAGGTGAAAAGAGATTCGAGAAATGTACAGCAGAAAAATCAGGATGTGTGACAAACATAAAAAAATACGAAAATGCACGGGTATTGTCCAGGGTTGCTCCTTTACACAAGCTATGCAAATACAAAGTGGCTATTGTAGCTACAAAGCCGAGAACACTAAAAGTACTTCAATTAAGGCTTCGCGGATAACAATATACAAGGCTGTTCGGAATAAAATCACAAGCGAGCAACTATGCATAATAGAGTATCGGAAAATCGATCTCAAAGTATCCGCCGAACTTGTACCCGCAACTTTGTCTGTTGTCATGCACGTGTAGAAAATTAACGACTGTATCACATACTACTGGAAAATTAACGACTAGTTTTCACATGCTATTATATATTACAGAAGTGTTTGTTTTTTAAATTTAGCAACATTATTTATTGGGGAAGAAATAACCTTTGTTTCTTTCGGTTATTCATAACACGATTCTGTTATATGATAAAATAGCATTTTGAATTTTTTAAGCATGTGAAAACACATCTTCGTTCTTACTGAATTGCACAATATTACTTTACGGCTGTATAATCTACACATTCAATAAATTATCATGCTTATATTAAATTCTTGCGCAAGTTTCATGGGCGATTTTCGGCATACGGTGTATGTGACCTTACTTTTGCATATAGCCATAATAAATTTTCCATTCAATCTTCCGAAACGTTCTCTACCCAGGTTTCTTTCGCGCGTATAAAATATGAGAATTGTTGCGCACATAAAAGTGGATGACGACATATGGTCCTACAAACTATTCAAATGTATAAGAAATTATTCTCAGACATGTAAAAAAATATCGATTTATTTTGAAGAAGAAAATTATCATCTTCACATAATTTTCTTTTCATTTCACAACATTTATTATCGTATCGTTTACGCAATGAATAAGTTGCCGGAATTGTGATCAATCGGTGGAAACATTGAAGGAGTGCCGCTTTGGCATCTCAGTTCGAAAGAAAAGATTTCCAATGACGATTTGGCGTGTTGGCGATCTTTCTCGTGGAATGCAATGTAACATTTAATGTCTATACTTGTTCTGTTATTCTTCGTTCTTTCGCATAATCATGTTGTTTTATCGAGCGCGAGCAAGTAGCCATCCGCGTTGCTGCTCTTTATTTTTCTTCCATTGAGTTTCCCAGTTCCTTTCGACGATTCAGCGACGTTGCGCGCTATCTCGCATTATTAACGGTACGCATAGTTATGTGACGTGGAAACATAGTTTCGCAAGAACGCTGCCTTCGGGGACAGATACGGGGACTCTAGTCGAATTTTAATTCTTACACTCCGTTCCTTGTAACGTTTCTATCTAAGTATATGTGTAACAATCCGAATAACTCTCCTGGAAAAATAGAAGGAATGTGCCCGCGGCCCGGGGCGCGGGGCATCGCTTCGCTTGTAAAAGTTGTAAACAAAAGATAGGCGCGAGCTAGAGAGAGAGGAGTGCGGAGCGCCCGCCCGGCCCGCCTCACCCGCCTCCGCCTAGCGAGAGTGGCGAGTTGGCGTCTGGCGACGTAGTAGCGTAGAGACCACGAGCTATCGGTACGATTAATTTGTCTCTCGAAAGTATAATAAAGATTTATTCTCTCACTGTACCGACCCGAGTCGTGTATCCTTCTTTGAGATTCCTGATATTACCGAGAACGTTCATAACAATAACAATTGATTTACGATCGTACGCGACGATATTTTTAGTTTAAATGTTATCGTTTCATGTTTCACACATTTTTTCATTCAATCTCGTTTATTTTATTTTATTTTTCTATTTTCCTGTTTTTTGATTACTTTCGCGAAATTCAATTCTCATTTAATCAATCAAGTTTAGTCAAAATGACTTATTATATTGATAACGACGATTAGGTATATTGTGCATTTTATAAAAATAATAATATGGAAAAATGAAAAATAATAGCAGAAATCTCAATTCTTCAGGAGGATACATTTTTACGAGCGTAGAAAACTGACGCGTATTGAGCGCTTCGCTTCGTTAGAGCGAACGTGACGTGCGTCGGATCGATGCGACTGGAGAATGCATCTAGAAATATCTTCCGGAAAGGTTTCCTCGTCGCTATGCTCACACACGCAATTGAATTTACACGACGTGCGGTTTATAACGTCGAGAAAATACCGTATCGATCCGAAGCCGGTGCATCACTTTTTGTTTCTTGTTTATTTCGTGACAAGTGTGTCTCGCATGCGATATTATTTTTTTATAATCGTCGTTAGATTTGTATCTTAATGGAGACGTTCAAGTGAAAGTTGGTTTACCTAACATCTACACGGACTATCTTCTTTCCCAAAGTCGTTCCGTGATCAATAAAGATGTCATTATGCAATCCAAGCGGCAATCCAATCACGCATTCTATTTCCGTCAAAATCTGCATGCCACGCATTCGTGGCGAACTGGGAGCATTGTTACTGTCACGTTACGTAAAACCGGAGCGAGAGGCAGCATTTCTACGATTTTAGCGATGTTGTCATAGTTTAAACTAATTCCTGATTTATTTCAACAGAGCAAACGAGACGCTTTTTACGATAAAATTGACAATAACGTAATCGAGACATATACTCAACATCATGTTACTTGATATATTTGACCGTGGGATAAAATGGGAACGTACATAGATACTTCTATATGAGAATTTATTATAGTTTCGTACACTTTCTCATACAAAAAGTTATTATGATTTTCACCGTGTACATCTTGCTGATTATCGTGACATGCAACAATAATTTCGTGTATGCGAATGTCCTACAAATTATGACGATATACGCGCGCATTTTGTCGGATACTGAAGAATTCACGCTGGCAATCTGTCGCGATCCCATATCGATAAGTCATCTTGCTTGACAACAACACATATTTGCGCACCCGTGGCGCCAGAACGACGCGCAGAACTTAGCACTCCAACATTTTTCCAGCGACCTTACTTTAATCGTGCTCGCCATTCATCGTCACTCGCACACTGCCAAGGTCTTTGAGCTCACGTCTCGTCTTTTTTTTCTTTGGCACCTCCTCCACATATTCCTCTCTCACTCTCTCTCGCCCTTTCTTTCTCTCTCTTTTTCTCTGCCTTGGCACGTTTTCAGAGCTAAAAAAAGCAACGAAGCTTAACGAAGGACGAAAAAAAAAACGAGAGACAGAAATCAATTTATTATTCTGGTTCAAACTCCATCAGAATAGATAACGAAGGTACTACACATTAAGTATTCCTATGATAACGATAATAACGTGACACGATGAATGGTATACACGTCGATTTAAAAACATGATAAATAATACGAATTTTAACCGTGATTTACTTTATCTTTAATCAAATTTGTTTTAATTAGTATCTTAATTAATTTCTAGATTAATCAAATTTTTTCCATGAAATAAGCTAAAGTTTAAAAAAAAAATTATGAAAAAGATACAAAAAAAATCGTGACAAAAGGCAGAGCGAAATTGTGTTTTATAAAAAAGGAGAGAAAAGAAATGCGTGCAAGGTAGGAAGGAGACGATAATGCAGAGTAACGAGAGGGAATCTTCCTTCCAGCGGAAGTCGAAAGTCCTCTTCCTCCTTTCTCTCTTGCGATCGAGCACTTTTGGCGATCCGCCAACTCGATCCTCGGCGATCGCGATCCCACGCTCACGCGCGTGCACGAACCAAAATCACCAACGAAGTATCCGGTCGTCATTGCTGTCGGGGTAGAAGACGATCGGAACTTGTACAGGAAGTTGCGACTGCCCATGAGAGAAAGCAGAATCGGGTTCGTGGGGTAATTAGCTTTTATCGCGGCGCGTTAACTGTAAGGGTGCGTCGGGATTAATTCATCCGTCGAGAAAGGGATTAACTCTTTCGAACCACGGATTACAGAAGTATTCTAGTCCTTTAATTTTTTAATTCTTTCCTAATTCGTTGGATTAAAATTATGCTACGACGTCAAAAGTCGGAAAATTCGATCGGAACGAGAGACGTTATTTAACATTTTCAAATTGATGATATTATTTGACAAGTGATAGCTTCAAAGTCGATTTGTTTTATCGACGAATATCTTTCTTTGGGAGATATATAAAAAAAATAGCTTCTAATTTTCTTTATTCTTTATCGTTTCTAAATTAAGAAAAGCACTACGCCATCTTAATTCCATTCGCAGCTATAGTCGCGGGACGAATTTAAGTTATGTTTGCAATCTTTGCGAGGTTATACAGCGTAACGCGAGAAATTTCACCTCTCTCGCATAGTTCGTTGAATAATGAAAGAACGAGAAAAACCTCCGACGTTTTCGCTGGTGGAACAAAATGCAACTGAGACAGAGAACTCGGTGATAAAAATGGGGAAAAAGATTGCCCACGCGAAAATTTTATTCTCCGCATGGCGCGTCGTTTCTGTCGGCTTTACAGATGTCGACAGCGAATTTTTGGGATTTCGTGCTATTACCGATTCTGTGCATGCCTGTTTTCTGAAAAATAATGGATCAAAAATTCCCGAGTTTATTTTACGCAATAAAGCTGTCAGCTATTCATTTCTTTAAAGTTAGATGTTCCTTCTATAAACTGAAATTATCAAACATGAACTAAGCAACTGTTTGATAACAGATTCCGCGATGTTAATACTTAAAACTGGAAACTTCCTATTTAAATGGAGTTTTAAAACTTGTGCAACTTGTATTAATGTTTTTTTCGACAAAATCGACAAAAATTTTTAAAGTTGCATTGAAACTATACATAGCTGTTAATTTGTTTCGTAAGTAATCTTATGAACTGTGCTACATGAATCAAATGCTCATTTTGATTGCAAAATTCATTGACCTCGTTTGATGATAGAGTTACTTCTTCCTAGTCACGAAGTTCCGAAATGTTCTTTTGCCTCGAGCACTTCTCCAGGAGCGCGTTTCTCAAGTATGTCACGCTTTCGAAACTGCAGCTAATGTTGCTGGCCAAGAACGAGTAATTTGCTTAAAAGCTCGGACTTCCATTCTGCGTAAATGTTGATTTTATATAGAGATGCGTTAGTTGGAACGATAACTCGCATCTTGTTAAAGTATCGAAGCAGTCGTATATATTTTGTATATTCAAATTTCTAGTTTTTTGAAAGGGATTTATATATATGTATATTCTCAGTTAATTAAAATTTGATTACACGTTGATATTATTGATAAGAAAGTAACGTTAAATATAATGTTAACGTAACAGATAATACAATTTGCATATAATACAAACATAGAAAAACGAGAAATTTGAATATTGTATGTTTTAAACATAAGTCGAGATAAAAGCAAGTAACAGGATATTGTTTATACACATTTTAATAATATTAACGACATAATGTTTAACATGTTCGGTCTATAAATAATCCTATCAAGTTGGTTTATGAACCAAGTAAGTATATTATGAATCAGATTTATAATATACTTACGCATGCAGTGCGTATTTTAAAAGTGAAATTGCTGAATAAGGAGTGTTATAATCGGTGGAGATAATAAATTAGATGCGATGTTATGAGTCGTAATTTATATTTGAAAACAGTTTATAATAATTGTCGCGTTTATATTGTTTACTGGAAAAGTTGACGTGTTGCCTGCCAAAATTTTATTCCTCAGCGATCGAAGTAATTAAATTCATGGGTCGTTGCGTTAACCGGTAAATTTAATTAATTAATCTGCTGCACACTTGGAGGCGCACGGTCGAAACTGGAATTCACTATCCGAAACAGCTTAATTGTAGTGGTGCTCTAAGTTTCGACACAGTCATTAATCAGAACGTCCAATTGTCAACTACAAAATTTGTGGCGTCGCGCTGAATGCGGTGGCAATTTTTTTTTAAATATCACGTTGCAAAACACGTCACGCTCATTCTCGAGGTGCAAGATTAAATTAAGCATCATATTTTACAAGTAGCTTTTTTTATATATAGTACTCGGTGTCTTTTAAGTTATTATTTCTTTTGATAATATAATAACAGTATTATTCATCTTCTAAAAATTTACACGTCATGCACGTAGTAAATTTATATATGAATAAAATTGTTATTTCAAAGTTTTATACTTACATTGATCATCTACAGATTGCAGAAAACATTACGTTTATTTTAATTTATAAGATTTAACATTACGTTTATTTTAATTTATAAGATTTAAAGTGAATGTTTCGAATGTCAATTTCGATTGTCAACACGCTGCGATTGCTGAGTAGAAAGTTTATTACGAAACGTTTTTCTCAGGTTATTGCCTCGGGCATAGGTATCAGAAAATCGAATCTTATTTCTTTAAGCGTCGTTGGCTCAATTTTGGTAACGAGTTTTTACGTTACAGTGAAATGCATCAGGAAAGAGAGGGAAAGTAATTCGCTCGGATGCGTAATAACTACAAACAAGTCATAATTTTCAAACCTGTTTAATATAACAGCTCTGATATTTTTGTTTTTACTTGATTCTCCGTGAGACATAAATATGATTATATGATAGCGATAATTTCGTGGTCTCGTGTCATGCTCGAGATGATAAGATTTATCATTTGATTCAAAATTAATTAAAATTATTCTTAATTCTAAATTGGTATGTAGGACATATCTCTGACATAATAAATTAATTCGATACGTTTTCGCGCAATTTAATTTTCATATTTTTCATAAAATGAAAGCCTTAGAAATGCTAAAGAATTATGGGAAAAAGTTAACGCTCTATGATTAATGAATATTCCTGCATCAGGCATCTTTTCTCACGTGTTTTTACATTTAATTTTAGATTTTTAGGATCTATGTACATACATATATTTCGTGATAAGCAAGAGAAAACAAAAATAAAAATAAAAATTATTGGAAACGTCATGAACAATAAAATACGAAAAAAATTTCAAATATTTATCGCGTATTTAAGCAACTTTAAAGCGGTATCATTTATAATCGTGAAAGGTCGCAAACCTTTGTTATAACAATGGTTTGTAAAACATTCTATTCACTTCAATGCTCAGAGCTTAATCAAATTACCATATAATAGATATGGTTATTTAAAAGTGTATAAACGGTTAAATCTTTGTATGTATGAATAAATAATTAGGTTAAAATATTTATTTGCTATCAAAAGTATATGGGATATTCTGATAGAGTTTGTATCGAGTAGCAATGCATGTGGCCGAGTTAGGAGAAAGGGAGATTAATATTAAACCTATCTTTTTATTTACATGCATTATATCCCGGATGTGATAAAAAAGAGCTTTTTACGAACGCTTCGTTTAACTTTTCGAGCATGTTAAACCGGAAGCTCGCGCTTATTTATGGTATAAACGATCCTATTAATATGTGTGCATACGCAACAGCAAAGTGCTGTAGAAATGGCAATAGTTCATCTTTTCTATTTTAAAATTTGCTATTATCTGCGAATATTATTTATTTTAGTTTCTAAGTAATATATTTGTATTTTATTAAGAAATTTAACATTGCTATAACTTATTTATTTATACAACATTCAAATTTGTTTGAAACCACATTAATTTCTTATGTTTCTTTCTTAAAATATTTCTTGCTCTTTTATCTAAAATAGTCTAAAAATTACGTTTCAACTAATTTGATGTTTTATTGAAATTTTAAAAGTTTCAAGAGCCGAAATATCGCTGTTAATAACGCTCACGTTTTTTCATTTCACTGTAATTCATTTTAGCTACACAAAAATCGTATGCTGTTTGGTACGTTTAACGAATGACAGATTCAGTTCGTTTTTTGTTCTCTTTTCAAAAACGGTGTTTGTTATCATTCTTTTTCCTGTCGTTCTAGTTCCGATTAAAAAATATTATAGTCGCTCTATCTCGCTTTTACGCAGATCACTTCGATCACATATGTGCTCTGTTCCCTCGTAGAAATAATTAGCACACTATAACCACACGTTGGGAAAGCTCGCGTGACCTACGTAGGTATATTATTGCACGCATTGTATACGGCCAACGTAAACGCATTACCGGTGTGTGGTAACTATACACTGTACAGCAGCACATCATATACATATACATGATGTGAACGTAATCCTACGAGGGACGCGCGCGCGGCGAGTAACGGTGCTAGTCGTACAGGAGCGGTCGCAACACATGAGAGACAGGGAGGGAGGGAGAAAGAGAGAGGTTTTATTAAGTGATCGAACGCGAGTAGGGATAGGGAACTGTGCGGCCGCGGAGCAGAGTTCAGTTGTTTCTGCGGTGTCGTCGGACTCGAATGTGAAAGAGCGCTGGATGATAGAACAAATGATGCTCGCGCGATTTAAAGGACTGCTTATTTCCGTCAGCGTTACTTCTCTGAGCAACTTTTAATTAAAATTAAATCATAACGCGCGGGATCGGGCGGGACCCTTTACATCCGAGAATTATCATTAGCGCGTCAATAGCGTTTTTTGAACCCATATTTTTTAATACATTATAATAGGTCGGATATTTGGGAACTGCATTTTTATTTATTGACTTACAAACTTACAATAACAATCGAAGATGACACGAATGTTTTTTCGATGCTTACGAAGAATAAGTCAATTTATATATACAGTATCTTATTTCTTTTTGCGCAATACACAAGACAGTATCCGATTTTCCGCGATTTCTCGGATTCCGGAGCAAACGGTATTTATTTTCTAAAAGAAGAATTATCGTTAAATAATGATTTAATGATTTAAATAATGATGACGCTTATTACTTTCGCTTTGCGCGTTATTGGATTTTGCTTGAGAAAGTAGATAAACATGCGTAGGTATAATCATATAATCAATGTGATCGAATTTATTGCTTAGTCAGTGCCGAAGTATCTTATTTGAATAACGACCGATTCCACTCCGCATGTTAAACCTTGTTTAATGAGCATGATTCACGCTCATATAGATTCATAAGGCTGGCTTGTTCGCCGTTCGGCACAAGTGGGCCGAAAATAACACCAGTCGCCATCCTCATTCTTTTGCGCGTGAAAGGTTGAGAACCTATTCACCGTTGAATTATTTACATATTTATGAAATTGAACGGTGACTTCGAGAAAATGCCATTATACTTGATGCGTATCGTTGTAAAACTATAAGTGCTATTTTGTATAATGTCATATAATATCATAAATAACATAAATAACACTATAGATCGGTTGCCCGAAAATATATGCTGTGAGAATTAGCGTTAAATGATCGTCTAAAAATATATTTTATGTACTTAAGTACACAAATGTTAAATTAATTGTATTGAATCCATACTGATTTTATATACCGATTTTTTTTATTTTTCCATACTGCGTAAAATGTTGACGTCAACCGATAATGCATTAATATGTGTATGTCCGCTGATAATTTTCTATCTTTTGATAATTTTGATACGAGGAATGTTTCGAAAAAAATATGTATTTCAATTACTTTATCGAATGCTGTCGTAGAGCTTACATAATAAGTTGACATGCATTTTTGGCAACGTTACATTTGGCAAGTATCACGAGAATATAGTTGAATGATAGATGAACTTGAACTACCTCTGTTGAATTTCACTAATTCGAATATCACGGACATTAACACATTGGAATCATTACTGTCATCTTTTACACGATGCAGCTTTATTTTTGCATTATATATGAACATATGAAGATATTCATCAATTTAACTTGTGAAATTAATTTATTGCTTCGAGAGCGAATAGAATTTTGTAAAATTTTTGATTTTTGGCCAAAAATTTCCAAGTTGTTTATAACTCGGTAACATTACTTATAACTGAACATTTCTACGAAATTTTGTCGTGAGTAAAAGAACAATTTGTGATAGTGACTTATGTACGACGTTACAAAACGGTATATAATGACAAAGCAATATTTTTATTAACCAACGTTTATACACTCATATGCTGTGGCATCATGTGACAAAGGTAATTCGATTCCATATAGTTATACATTTTTTTGCAATATCCATTTCTAACAATTTAGCATTTATTTATCAAATAACTGTCAAAAATAGAATTTGATATGGAAAGATGTAAATTACAAATAATATCTCGTAACTGTCACTGTTTATTCAACTTTTTTAACTTTTTTTTACAACAAAAAAGATCATAGGTACTATTATTTACGAGTTACGAGTTACGAGTTACGAGTTACGCTGAAAGAATAAAATCTTTATTGGCTGTCGTCGCGATGCATTCGAAGCTGCGATTTAATCGTTTATCGGCGAGATATAAGCTTTCACTGCAAGCACATAACGCAATATAAACAGCTTGTAGGGTTTTACGTTCGCTCGACACAGAACGAGCGAGAGGCGGACAGCGTGGATGAGAGTCGGCGCTTTTAAGACTTTTTATTCGCGCATTCGCGTATCCGCCACTCTGTGACGGAAAACTGCTTTTCTGTCTGCGTTTCATCGAATTTAAAACGAACAGGAAAAATATTTGAATGATGTCGAGAGTATTTTTTATCCTCGCGGTAACGCTATTTCTTGCGTTTTTTGCTATTGCCAGTATTATTATAACTTAATGCGAAACGTGTTATTAAATCAGTGATGTTTCGTCTATCTTAAAATATGATAACAATATTGCAATTTTACAGTATCTTGCAGATAATAAAAATAATACCATAACAACGCACACTCCCTCGTCTTCGCCAACCTTCTGTCGGGCAGTAGAGTCGGGAGTAATAATATAATAATTTCTTATTAGTGTCATTAATCTCTCGAGATAAATTTATTATTTCTATTTCTCCGAATAAGCTCAGAATACTGACGCATTAAGAAAGTAAAGGTATTCTTTTATGATTTGAATAATAACGTAATATATCGCATACACGTATACGTTGCGTATACCTATACTCGTCGAGATAATGCGCTAAGAGTGCGCTCGTCTAGGAACTTGTAGGAAACTCACGGATTTAAATAGAGTGGAGTTTGACATGGAAACACAGATTGACGATATTTATTGCGCGTATTTATTTTATTTTACTTGGGAAAACATATCTCTCTGGAATAGAAGAGATATCTCGTCGATATCTCGTTGACTCTTATCTCGAAGTCAATTTTAAATCCGATCGACGCGTAATTACATTCCAGTAATTACAGGATCCACTTCTCTAGTATTCTGTCTATGGTTAGGTTAGATTAGGTTTAACCGACACTATTTTTAGGTTCGAGTTGTTGTTGTTAGTGCAGATCATTATAATGATATTCGCATTTTAATTACATTGTTTGCAACTCATCTATACGTATACAATATATACATACATTTTTCTCGAGCTCGATAAATAGCTCTTCTATACAATTATATTTAAATATGAATTGTTGTTTGTGATATAATTTGATTGCTTTATGGTTAACGCGTATTTTTAATCCGTTCGCTAATCATAATTTTTGCAATCTATTATAATTGATTAAATGTCTATTATCGATCAAGCGGCCAAGCACGTGTGTCAATTACTGGCGCCAAAATTACTACAATTTCAGAACGGTATGTGTGCTGATGTATTCTCAGTTTTATTCCTCCTAGAGGAATTTCAGTATAATTACATTTCAATCCACGGAGGCTCGACCCTCGGTCAATTGTACCAAATCTCAAGGTGATGATCGAAGAAGTCAACTTTCCATTAAAGGGAAAAAACGTCTTTTCGTCTTTCAACTCGTACCGAATCGTTAGTCGAATGATTTTTGTTCTACTACTTCTAGTTGACTTTGATGTGTAATTAAAGTTTCCGAACGTTCGTCGAGCTATTGACGCCATTGTTCAATCAAAAGTAAAACAATTAGCTAAAGACTAAATGGAATAGCAAAATTGAAACCGTTAGAGAACGCGCCTATGTGATATTTATTTTTTATTTAAAAAGTAAAACATATTTTTTAAGTGAAGAATAACGATTCATAAGTTTGAAACTTAATGTATGTATAAAATATTTTTATAAGTCAAATATCTCATTTAAATCGACTTTTGAGATTTTCTTCCCCTCTCTTTTTCTGTCTTTTTCTCTGTTGAAGTACTTATCTAATAATTAAAATAGACAACAAACGTTTACGATATACGTAATTATACTAACTTAATTACACTAACAATAATCGCAAACGCAAAACTCTTTATGAAAGTAATCGTAAAAGAGTATATTGACGATGCTGGTGAAAATTAACGAGCATTTAGCTCTTGTTGAGAAGCGAATAATATAGAGACCCGAAGCTTTGTACCCCTCCGTAACTCTCCCTCGACCTCGGAGAGAGGGCGAGGATATTCTGATAGGGTAAGCGAATAACAGTGGGCATGCCTTTATGGTTTCCAATGCTTTGTGGCACGAAATTCTGTCTGTTATCGAGCATGGTTTCGAACTTAGTGGTTCTGTCGTTATACGAACTGTCTCTGCGTATAACTGGCTTTTATGCGCTCGAATCATGAATCACGAAACTGGTGTCGATTTAACAATAATTAAATGTGACACTGTGCGATAACTTGCATATTCTGTTATTCCATTGACTAGGCATTGCCGCTTTTGTCGCGAGAAAAGCTGCATTATTATATTTCAATATTTATTTTAATACTTCACTGCAAAATATATATTGGCATTACATTAATGCAGATTGATTAACAGTTAAATGACTACAATTCTTTCACAGTATGAACAATACAAAAATTAATTATTTAAGAACAAGTTATTCTTTATAAAAAACATATCTACAAAATGAGTACACATACAATATACATATAATACTTATAACATACAATAACAAAAGGTAGTAATGATAGGACGTAGCTGCCTCTGAAGGATCATGATGCCTAACGAGGTGTATTGTAACTCAGCACATAAATGATTACGTTCAGCCATCTTTACGAGATATCGGAAGGTCAGTGCGGCAGGAATGTATCAGGGGTTCAAGTTGACAACCAGCGGCCAGGTAATTGGAGAATGGAAAACAAAGTGATATCACCATAGCAACACCCCAGCATCCCTTGACGGCGAGGGACGCCGCCTCTGCCTCCACCTCCGCCGTCGCTGCTATCGTTACCATCGCCACGCTCAGGGCAACATGCTATAGCTATATAACTGTTGCAACCCTTTTTCTATCTATGCACTTTTCCATCCGCTCTGAGTCCGTCGCTTGCTGTGCCGCGAGACGGAAAGGAAGGTGTACACGCGGGCGGGTCTTTATTATTCCGTTAGCGATGATTTATGGCACGATGCAAGCCGCTACGTCACCGTGACAGTAAACCGCGATATCGTAATACGCGCCGCAGCCCGATGCCGAATACAAATCGTCTTTCACGTCGTCATTATATACGACGACATGACGCGTATCTTCGTGCGTCTTCCACGCGCTCCGCGCGAATATTCGTTACGACACAATGACGCTAATGTATGTGACTGTGGTAATTCTTTGTCTACGTGTTGGACGTATGATGAATTGTGTTATTAATAATTGAAATTACATATGTTTTGCGTTAACGCGTTAAATGTAACGCAGGATTCGTAATTCTCGTTTGATATAATAATAGAATAGGAAGTTGATATATAATAATGGAATAAGATTTAACGTCATCAAAAATGATGTTAAAAATTTTGTCAAGTAATAGTGCAATCCAAATAATCATATTCACTTAATCTTAAGATAGTGAAGCTTAATCGTCATGTTTATTGTCCAGAATTTCATGCCATGGAATGTTCACGCTGTAACGATTTTATTACGAGTAAAGATGGAAATGTAGATATAGCGAGTGTTTGAGCTTCGGTTCAAGAGATTCCTATCGCTCTGTTTTGGTCCGTCGAATTGCTCATTGTCAGTCGATTGCGGGATTGTCCAGTACGGTGCAAGACTCGTTGACAATAACGCGTGTCTATTGTTATATCAGATGCGCCTGTTGCATCGAAGCAATAGCGGCAATATCCAGTCCTAGCTCTTGGTCGAGTGACGACGCATCGCTGCGGCACGACCGGTATTCAAGTTCATTTGTCCGGTTGCCGCGTCGATGCCGCAACTCGATTAGACGACATATTACGCTCACTCTCCCCCTCAAACTGTTTTAATGATAATAATTAATTCCTTCCTCTGTGAAAGCGATTCACCAATGTGTCGAGTTCTATATTGAATTTCATTCGTTTAGACTCGCTATTAGCGCCTGCCGAGCGGGAGGTAAAACCCGCAGATCTTTTATCGGTTTCGCTTTGTTATGGTGAAAGGCACCGATTATGGCTGAATCCCCACATTTTCTGGGCGTAGTCGGTTTTATGCCATTAACTTGTGCTCAATCCGTGAAATGTAATGTTTGCTAGGCGTCATATACTGCGCGTGAACATATACGGTCATTGAACAGATATAAATGCAATTTAAAATAACAATATCAATATTTGCGAATAACTACATTATAAATTTACAGTGGTTATTCTCAGTTACTCGTTAAGATTTGAACACTTTAATATTTAACACGAGGGGTTAGTGAAATTATTTTTACAAATGATATTAATAATCGATTTTTAATAGATCTTTCTTTTTGTTTCTCCCTCTCTTTTTAATGTTGATTATGTTTAATACACACATTTGTTGTGCAAATTACTCAATAATGATGACTAACGATTGTGGCTCGTCGAAATCCTGGGTGTCTATTCACGTAATTTTCATTAAACTTATACACGATCTCTACTATCGAAGCCGGATTAAATAACCGCAAACATCCGTGTGCCAACGTCTGTTATGCCTCATTTGCACATTAATCACTCTAACTTGGAATTACGAAATGCAATGTGATACATACCCGCAGACAATAGTGCCTTGAATAGTTCATTATTGATTAGCGCGCTTTAGATTGATCTCCGTCATAATTAAGGATTAATTGGATCAAATTGTAACCATATCGTAAAATGAGAATTTGTAGTTTAAATGAGTTATAACTTAAAGAACTCAGATTATTCAATCATTTTTATAAGCTATTAAAAACTTTGTTTTGAGAAGATTTTAATTTCCAATTTACAATGCAAAGTGTATAATCAATGGATTATAATAATCTTCTTAATCCGAATTTTTTAAAATTCTATTAGTACAAGCTTATGGTAAAAAATATTCTTTATTACTGAAGAAATTGAAATGTGTTTATTTTTATTACATGATTTACTTTGCAATATTTTTAAGCGCTATTAAAAGCTCGTATCACACGAGGCTTTTTTAAATCTTTTCCTCGTGTTGTATAGCATCAAGAGTAAAATGATCGTCGTCTAAGACGCTGTATGATTTCGAACAATGACGAATACGATCTATTGCGTTAATATTGCCATTGTCTGTAGACGATGGATGTGGTGCAAAAGCCCTTGCCGATCTTTGGGTCGCATGAATAGGTCTCCCAGAACAGCAGGAAGTGCTTTGTGGCGTCAATTATTCCACTTTGGCATCGCGGCCATTCATGTACTCTTTTTTTCTTCTGTGAGAAAAAGGGAAAATTCTGCGAGAGATAAAGCAAAACTTAATATTGCGTGTGTTTTGCTTCCAGAACAAAATTTCTATTTGATTATTTAGAAGTATGTCGTTGAATTGTTTCTAAAAGCGTATTATTGAAATAACAATATTTTAAATTAAACTCCAAGATAAATTAGACGATATATTTGCAAATTCATGTTTTTGCATTTGGAAATACGAAAGCTTGTTTCGATCTTGTAAAAGATTTTAGAGAGTTGATAAGGAAAATTTAATTTTCGTGTTTCTATGCGAATTATGCTCGTTTCTATGAACTGCTGCAGGCCTTTTCGTATATAATTAAGTGCAACGTTTTTACTTCTCAAGTTACTTCTCATGACATGTGTTTTTCTGGTCAAAGGACTGTTCTATTTCTGATGCTTACTTTGCCGTAACTTTTTGATTGCCATGGGAAGATTAACGCTTTGGCGGCTAATTAAGCGATAGGTCATTTAAGTGACTTTGATGTACATCGCTCGTCACGGTCTGAAATCGCTCTGTTCAATAAGTGTTCTCTCTAAGACGTTGTGGGAGTCACGAGAGTGTCCCCAAGGGGTGCTTAAGGCTGCTGTAATCGGCCGCTTCTACCTTACGCTTGCAAAACTGCCCTACCGCACGTTATCGGCCATTATTCCCCACGGGGTTCCTCGGAATCGTCGTTTGACAGCGTTCAGCCGCACACGACGCACTTTCTTTCCGCTACATTTCACCCTCGCCTCCGTCGCCGCTCCGTAACTTCCCGAGATATACGGGAGTTTTGCATTATGCACCATAGGGTAGGCGTCGACGCGAATAGGGCGACATAGGTCGGGTCGTTTATGACTGGGAGAATATCGCATGAGACGATTTCTTTCCCTTAGCGATGTCTTATCGTTTCTTTCCTGAAGTAGATTTCGAAGCTATTAACTTTATCGTATTAACAGCACATATATTCAAGCACGAATAACGTGTGTTATTCAAACTTTGTATATTAAAAACAAGCCATTTTACATTTTTTTTAAATACGCGAATAACTAAATTATTGCAACCAATCTTCCTTAGATTTGTCGCAATATTTAACAATTATTAAATGTAATGTAAATATATAATATTAATTATAGGTTTAAAATTTTTTAAGAATAAAATATCTTTATCTTGACGCGTAACTGTAACAAAAATTTTCTTACGATATCTGTGATTTTCATATTTTTGTTTATTTGGTGAATTGTGAACATTGCAGTCCTTCACGTTCGTGGCGATTGTTCTTACATAGAAAAGTATCTTTCTCGACGCAAGAGAGTAGTGACTGTATTATGTACGAAGGGCGTTACAAACAAGAAGGTAGTAGATGGCCGATAAGTGCAGGTTGAAAAGGCGCATTCAGAGAACGGTCTTTTAAAAGAACTCTTTCTTCTTCTAAGAAGTAGATAAAGATACAGAGTTGAGAACAAGACTAAAGTCTCGTTCCCAAATCTTGAAGAATCTAGATTTGCTCAGCTAATTTCGTCATCTATAATTAAATATATTTATTTGTAAAATATTTTTATTTTCGCGCATAGTCTTTTTTTCCAGCAGTAAACGATTATTCGTTGCTGAAGATAAATTTAATTTCATTTGCATGTATACGAATAAAAGTATTTTTAAAAATTTTCTTTGACATACATAAAGTGTTATCAATTTGTTAAAATTTGTTAAATTTTGATTTGTTTTTCTTTTTATATATACATTTCATAGGTATATGAAGCGTCAATATATTTATCTGTTATGTCATGTATACTTTTTTGTCAGTATTTAATTATATTTGCTGCAATATTGATTTCACAAACATGGCACGAGTAATTTATGATGAATTTTAAAATCAGTAAATCTCTTTTTTTCAAATTTCTATTGACCGCGTTTGCTATAACATTTCTTGCTTTGCCGTGATTGGAATTCAAAATAGGTATCGCGAGGGAAAATTCATTAAGTTGTTGAGTTGTTAAGTATTAACTTTCATGGTGACATAAGTTGTTGTACCATTGCTTCTGGCAATAAAAATAAATTAATTAGAAAGGGAAGGACAAAATAAAAGTAAAAGAATAAGAAAAGTTTTTTATACAAAAATTATATTTTAGAATTTTCCTTTTTATTAGAATTCTCCATATATTTTAAAGTATGCACTGAGATATATACAGTATAGATTTTAATAAAACAAACCGTGGTTCTCGTCGAATATACCATGCAATAGATCGATTGGTCATTTTCCACCCTTACGGACGCCGATAAGAGGGTTGGAAAATCTCGCATCCCTGGTCGGTAAACGCGGGTAACATAGGAAACTTTGTACGTTTTACTGGAAAAGCGGAAAATCTGGATAACGTACTCCGGGTTGATAATCCTGCGAACGAAGATAACATTAGTTTGTATCATACGCAAGTAATCAATTCAAATTCATACGTTCAAGTAGCCGTTCTTAAAATCGCAACATATACTTTTTTGTCTTATCAATTTTAATGTCATGACTTTATGTAAACAGTAATGCTATAAAGAGTGATTTTACACGTGAGGGCTTTGTATTTTTGAAAAATGATTTAACAAATTTAATTATATCAAGAATTTAATTTGCTCTACGTAGGCATGAAAAAGCGTTGTAATATAACGTGTTTAACAGTATTCTTCTTCTTGTTACAGCGAAAAAGCAAAATGGTGCTGCTCTGCGAACAAATAGTCTGGGTTCGGGTGCGAGAACGCCGCCCTTGGAAAGAAAAAGTAAATTTTCTGCCCTCGGTAGACTCTTCAAACCTTGGAAGTGGAAGCGGAAAAAGAAATCGGATAAATTTGAGGCCGCTTCTCTGTGTGAGTAAATAATGCCTTTACGATGTAAAATAGTTCAATTTAAACGCGATACAGTTTTGTTTGTAATGAAAAAATTTAATGATGGATTTTGTGCTTTGTTATTTTTGTGGTTGACGTTGCTTTATCATGAAGAGTCTTTGCATTTTTAAAATAATGAATGTTATTAAATTTAATTTATGCATTTAAGTAAAATGTTTGCATTTTGCACGAAGAAACGATACTTAACGCATTTTAATTATATATTTTTACGTTTTAAATTACTATGCTCGAAGTTGTTTTAAACGTTTGCCATGTGCGGTATTGTATTGTGAAAATATTTAAATAACGCTGCAGATAATAGAGCAAACAGCGTAATGACGTTCGCGTTCGTTTTCTTTGTCTTTGTTAATAGCGCTCGAGAGAAAAATCTCAGTACGTGCCAGCAGAGATGAATTGGTGCAGAAAGGGATATTGCTGCCCGTGATACGGTCGACATCGTTTCCGGAAAATGGTGAGTTTGCATCTTCTTATCCTTTTAATTTCTTCTTTTTGTACTTGTATTCCGTTGTTCAGTATTATGTTTACGTCATTTTTCGGATTTGCTCGGCACTAATCTTTCTTCTTCAACGTCACGGATTTTTTTTGTCGATAAATAATTATTTCGTTGGTTGGTTGTTTTGCATTTTATATGACAATTTTATCTTTTAAATCGACCAGAAATTTGTTTTTTATTATTGTCTTTCTCGGTACGCCTCGTTTGTTGAAATTTGCACGCCAGACAGATATTTCCGAATTCGTTTACCTGGCGCGCCGAAAGTGGTGTCCACCCCTTCGGCAAATTGCACAGGAAACGAGAAACAGAGTGCTGGGGTGTCGACAACTTGCCACCCAATGGTGAAGGTCGTAATTGCGTTTTACAGTCACTACCGTGTAGCAGACGCGAACTCAATTTCCTCAATTTCGTGACTCGTGACTAGTTATTAGCCGTACTTTGCGCCAAAATGATGCGATTAATCATCCAAGCTAATTTACGTTTAATGTTTCTTGAAATAGTTATCTCTCTAATCATTTGCTATGCTGCAAGACAGATAACAACGTGTATCTGCTGGCATTATCGCGATGTGATACCACTGTGATCCTTCTTACCGACGATCTGTACGAGGCCTTGCAAGTGGTTTCACGTGTTGTTCGAACGTGGAGTTAGTTGATATTTTCGCGTTCAATATATGTATAATAGCTGTTAATAAACAATTCATTTTTTTGAAACCTGCAACATTACTGCTAATTAATATAAAATTTCGGGAAATATTGTCAGTTGATATTGATATAAAATTAACATAATTACTTCAGTTTTTGAAGAAAATATAATTATTATAAGTAGCTTCTTAGTTATGTCAAAGAAATAAAAATTTCATGTTTATCTCGAGAAATCTATGATTAAAAGAATATTTGCGATTTCCGAGACATCGTATACGACAAACTCGAGACGATGAGGCTAATTAGCAGAGAGAAGGTAGATTTCAAAACACTTCTTTAATTTTCCTTACCGCTCAAGGATTTCTGAGATAATTAATACTTATCTTTCTCCTTTATACTTAAACACGTAATGATAGTTAGCCTGTGTTTCTCGTCACGAAAATTCTGGGAATCCCATTGATTCCGAAACTATTTTGCGAGTTCCGTCATTAGTCATATCCTCGTCCAAACAGTCGAAACTTTTCGAGGCAAGTTTTGAGTGAACGTGGCTTCTACATCTCACCTTTTGTAATTAAAGTATTCCGCTCGCAGTTTCGTCAGATTATCGCAGGAAGTTGCGGAACTTACCGGTGCGGTAGACGCGACGATGATGTAGGGCTATTTATCAATGTACGTCATCCCGCCGGTTACTACGTGGACAGAGAGAAAGATACGTTTATTTAAATTATACCACAAAATCGATGGAGACCCGGGAAACGTGGAGATATGAATAGCGGAAAATACTGTGAGATATCGTGTAGGAGTAAGCACATTGAAGGAAAAACATCGATAGCAATATCAGATATACATTAAAAAAAGCTCAATGTTATTATCCAGGTTACGTTCAAATCGAATATCGATGTTTTGAAAAGCTGTAGATAATGAAAAGACCTTTTTTTCGCAATCTTGTTTTGTGTACAATATAAAAAAAAATATTTGTTACGTATAAATTTTGCCGTATACACAGGAAATATAAATTTCTTTAAAATTTTTTAATTATTCATATCTCCACTCCTTTGTTTTTACGCGTGCGTTATATTTTTATTGAAAATATTTTTAAATATCTGTTGATTTCACATGTACATATTTTACATACGTATATTTTTTTATAAAATTTAACGCGTGTTAAATTTTTTTATACATATATTTTTTGCTAAAATTTAGATTCTAAAACGTTTAGAATTATAAGAACGATAGAGATTACTGCTTTTATTCCGGAGTTTACACGTCGCAGCCGTTTCCGCGGTGAACCGAATTAACGTGACGCCACTGATGTCTATAATTATTATATTGTTGACTGCACAGAACCGTTGTTACGTTCTGTGATTCTCTGTTCTGAGTTCTAATATGACTGACAATGAGTGAAACTTCAGCTATTCACCAAAAACACCCGACCTTTGAAATTCCACCCAGGTCGATGTCCGAGTCCTTCCTACGTTAAATTAAATTTAACCCATCTATATAAATTTGATTCATTTGTCCTTTGTATGCTCTCGCCATTTCTCTGTTTTTTCTACCTTGCAATTTTAACCAATATTCTATTGTTTAATATTTTTGTTGAAGGAGCGCTAATTCTTCACGTGTGCGTCGCGATGTACATATTAATAAAAAAAAGCCTAACGTCTTTTTCGCTCTTTTAACCTTTGCGCATGTAATGCCATGCAAATTTCTCATAACCGCCTTGGAAACTGGCTCACACCGCGGATGCTCACGAATTAATCACATCCGAGTGCCAGCGGTATCTCTAAAAACAATACGCGCTCCAAGAACACCGCGAGATCCGGGCGAATTAATATTCAAGACTGGATCGTGCTTTTCGTTGCAGAAACGATAAGCGAGTCGGCGACGGACGCGCAAAAACCACCGACGCCGCAGCAAACGCCTCAACAACAGCAGCAACAACAACAGCCGTCGCAGCAACAACCACCCGGCGGTACCGTGGCTGGTGGCACCGGGGGTGGCGACGGCACCCCCGCGGCAACACCCACGTCCGCCGGTAACGTGCAGCAATCCCAACAAGCGGTACCTTCGGCCACGCCGACCCCGACGACTGCCAACCCGCATTCTACTGCAGGACCGCCCAGCAGCAATCAACCATCGCCTCATCCCTCGCCTCTCTACCCCGTGATGCCACAGCAGGCCAGCCAGCCCAACGGCAGCACGCAAGGTAAGTCGGAGTTGAAAGTTTCCGTTAGTCGTCTCTTGTGCTGCGCGACTAAACGCGCGTTCGCATGTCCTTACTGACGATTGTCACGGCAGGGTGCGAATTTGCGCACGGTTAATTGTTCGAAAAAATCGATTACAAATGATATAAGAAGCCGGCCAGCCATCCTCTATCGAATTTTGAGACTCGTGATTTTTATCGTAGTGATTAGAATTGTACTTACTTTCTGTCATTAGAGATGTTAAATCGATAAATGAGAAGAATATCGGCTCGATATAAGTTTTGATTTTTTTTCTTTCTGATCGACAGAAATATGTAATTTCTTGATAAAAATAAGGAGTGCTAAGAATAAGATATTGCTGGGGATACATGCAAGGCAACTATATACGAGATGACGTAAACGATATTCGATTGTGCTATTTGGGAAGGTAGATTTTATCGCGCGACAGACAAGCCAATTTGAGTAGATACACGTGGGAATTGCTGTGTATCGATATTGCATTTGCACGCAGACTGGGCAAATAAATCATTCTACTTCCGTTTCATCCCGTTTTTGTTATGTAATAGGGACGAGGTATTTTAGTTCCGGCGGCTTATATACATACTCACATATTTGTGTAATATGATTTATTAAACAAAATCTAATTATACGTTTATATCGACAGATGCTGGTCTCAAGCTGTATCAATTGCTCTACGAGTAATTAATAACGTACGAAAATATTTATTAAATAAATTTTTTCTATGGCTTCCTTTTTGTAACTTAGCAATTTTTTCGGATGTTCTATTATTTTACTTTAAACAGTAAATTTTTTAACGTAATTTTCTGTTATCGATTGCTTATCTCGTAATGTGCATTTTTTAGATATTTTCTTCATTGGTGCATCTTTAATACTCTTGGTTAATTGTAGATAATACATTAAGATGACGGGAAAGAAATATTACTCTCCTTTGAAAAAAGCTTTATAAATTGTCGCATAATGAACTCTTATCGCGCTGAGCGCCTAAAATGCGCACACACAATGTGTATGCATAAGCGACGACCTAATTACTGCAGAACGTCATATACCGAGGTAACATTAATGGGCAAATATAATCGCGATGTATCGCGCTATGCCGACTAAATTTCTCATAGAATTTGCGC
This sequence comes from Temnothorax curvispinosus, assembly GCF_003070985.1. Lineage (NCBI taxonomy): Eukaryota > Metazoa > Arthropoda > Insecta > Hymenoptera > Formicidae > Temnothorax > Temnothorax curvispinosus. The sequence goes on along the minus strand of NW_020219297.1, from coordinate 179,796 downwards.
CTTTTGACGATATCTTGCCTTCCGGGCATTGATTAGAATAATAAATTCAAAATATTAATATCGAGCTAATAATAACGTGTTTTAGAATTTTCTGTACACTTTTTACGTAATAATAATGTAAAGATTGCATCTTAATAAGAAAGATTTTACAGCAAAATTATATTTATAAATCCGTTTATTTCATTTTTAACAAAAATAAGCAACACGTCTCTTCAAACATATCTTAGGCGAATAATGAATTAATGATTTTTTGATATGTTTAATAGTTCAGGATTCAATTTCCTTTATAAACGATAGTGACCATTATTATTTAATATTTCACACAAGATGTGAAATATATATTGTGACCTGGATTTTGCACATTTTCGTGAACTCGCACGTCCGATGTATTTTTAAAATAAATTGGGTGACACTCTGTGGAATAAATAATGATAGACGGATGCGTCAAAATAGAAGAAGCCAATTCCAATCGGTAATACGATAACTCTCTTAGTCCGATATTTGGCTTGCAATACAAAATTTACTTATTGCTCCGAATCTTCTTGAAATTTCGGTATCGATATTTTGAGGCAAATTTAACATATAACATTACTCATCGCATATTGAGAATTTTTCTTAATTCAGTAATATTTGAAATCTTCAGTTATATCACAGTTCTATACGTATTATGTATGTATTGATAAAAATATGGAAAATCATTAAACAGCATTTATCGTAATTATTTTTATTTTTAATAACTTCTAATTACAATTAGGAATAAAATTTATTAGATAAATAATGACATATACTTCTTTGTGCATTTTCCATATTTCAATTTAAAGAACAGGTATAAACAAGGGAATAACAAATTAGCTTTCGCAAGCAATCCAATTCCTTGTAACGTCACGTGTAAGTGGTTGATGTATTGCTTAAACAAGGCTATCAGGTTTCTTCGTTGGTCTAAACTGAAACCGTAAAAGGTATGTTATTATCCGAACTAGTAATGCGATATTACAAAGTTCCTCGGTTATTTCTAACTATATACAGACCTTGCAGAAGTCTAAATTTTCAATCCTTAACATGATTCGAAAGCTGACATTGATTCTTTTTCGTAAAACGCGAAGCTTCTAAATTTATTTTATAAAACTATTATTATACATTTCGATTTCGTACAAATATTTGTTCCTGATTTTATTTTTATAGTCTATATGGACTATATAATTTATTGCTATTTAGATAATTTAATTTCTCGCGAATTAGCAGTTTTTTAGCTCGAGATAAAATAATTTGAGTATGCAGTAGCACGTTATTACATTCAATAATGTCTGTGTAATAATGTGATACATTAATGTTAACAACGTATTAATATATATACACATAACTAATAAAAATAAATATTAGAATGCATATATATAGATTGCGTATTCGTATCTATAATTATTATTCGTACATATATTATAAAAATACAATGCATTAACGATTTTATTATTCTCTGGATTTATAAATTGTAATGTTCTCTAGAGGAATATGATAATAATTTCATGCTCTTTTTCGCGCGATGATGTTTTTATTTGACGCAGGAGTACTGTAGGAAAATACATTTTTGTACCTTTCGCATCCGAGCGCTTCCTATCTTTTTCCCTCCAAACACCGGCGCGGCTCAGTATCCGCCGTGACTTACCTATTTCAAAGGCAAGTGCGAAACCATGCTTTTAAAGATATTTTGCTGCAGCCGGGTATAATATTTCAGTGATACTGGTGCAGGCGCATCGGGCGCATTTTTCTCGCGAGCGAAAAATCAGCACGTCGCGACGCGCCGCAGCCAAGGAGGCGACGTGCTTGCGAGCGTATTAGGAGCGATGCAATAAGCTTTTAGCACCTGTTACCGGTGACAGGTTGTTCTATGACCAGAGTTAACGGCCAGCTGTCTCGACGGCGCGGCGGGTCGTTAATTCGAGGGAAATGCGAGGAAAGAGCGCGAAACATCACGAAACGGCGCGAAATCAATGCCAGTTCGTTACCTCGTTTTACGGAGAAGTGTCCTGGTCGTAATTTTAACTTTTTCCCTTCTTTCCTCACGAGAAATCGACGTTTCTCTTGTCAAGATATTCGTACGTACGCATTATACATCTTAAATGTGATTGTATCGATGGCAATAGAAAGAAATATAGTTACGACACTTCCTATTGCCGTCTATATGATTCTCACACCATGAAGTAAAAAAAAACGTAATTTTTATATTAAATAAAATGCGGAATTACTTCTTGCGCTAAGCAGATACGAATGTAAATGATATTATACAAAATCGAATGAAGGATAAAACTAATTATTACGATGATCTCTAATTGTATATGAATTTCTGCAGTTAAACTCTATCTGGTGCCTTATTAGATACTCAAAGCCTACATTCTCAAAGGACTGGGATTAGGGAGCGGTCGTAATACACTTCGTGTATGATGCGTGCTTGATAATGTATCGAGGGATTTACCGGGGACCCTGAATAATGACGGATCCGCGGAATTAATGTCCGGCGCGTTGAGTCCCCCATCTCATGTCATATTTGCACGTTGTCTAAGCAGTTTTCTTGGATTAGTTCTGCATATGTCCGTGTAAATATTATCGATCGAAGTTTATTCTCGTTTTGCGAATTCATCGAACGAAAAGCGGAAAGCGTGAGAAAGGTAAATCCGCAATAATTCTCACGAAATTGAAGTTCAATTCGTGAGAGATCGTTCCGAGCGATGTTTTATTCACGGCAATCTACGTGCCATGACAGCAGTACGAGTAAAAAAAATTTTTTTTAAGTCTTCTATTCGCGTTTCGCAATTTTCGATATTTCTACGTGTCAGTATGACAACCTGCTCATAACAAATCTTTACTTTAAAAAATTATTGACCCTTTTCTCTTTTGAAACTTCTGTATTTTATATAGAAGTCTTTATTTTCGTATTTAATCCAGTTGAATATTTCTGAATCAACTCTTGCAACTTCTGCGAGCGAGAAGGGAGCCTCGAGCAAAATTCGTGATGTAACGTCGAAAAGCTTTCGCAAACACGCCCGGCGGCGGCGTCGTGCTGGATTTTTTTAGATTTTCTTCGTCGCTAAACACTGGAAGACGGTGGAAGGGTGCACGGGGGGTGGGGGTGCGAATTATGCTTTCGTGACAAAGGCGACGAACGAAAGACGGGCAAACAAAGAGCGAGGCGTGTACACGAACGGCCGTTCGGTATTACGCGCTGTTCTTCGTTTGTCTCGCGAACAAGAAACGTAGACGTAAATGGCGATCGATATGTCTCTGCGAGTACCGCGACGAGAGCCTACGAACCCTCGTTCCTCGCTTGAAGCCGTGCTCCGTCGAAAGGATTTAAGATTGGCGATGAAGCCACTAATTCACTAATCACCATGTTCGTATCCTCACAATCCATTTAGATAAAACTTAATCTGTCGTTTTAACGTTTATTTCTTAAGAGAAAAATCTATATGTTTTATTAATCATCTTTATATGATATATTAAGTGTCTATGTGGGATGTAACATTGCTTCTTGTGATGAAGTTTGATGTCAATATTTTATAGTTCCTTAAAGATTATTTTGAAATTTATGTATTTATGTTATTAAAGTTTTGTCGAATCAAAATCGTTTTGAGTGAGAGAATTGAAACCAGAAAAATATGTAAAAAGCTCGCGTAAATTGTTTTTTTATTCCGGGCAACGAAGGATGATAAAAAAGGAGAAAAATAGGGCACTATTCAGCCGGATGTTTCTGCTCCACGACGGGCAATATATTTTTTCATTTCCGAGCCGAGCCGAGCCGAGCCGACAACTCAACCGTGGCTAATATCGCCATATGGTCGATAGTCGTAGCAAGAATCACGTCTGGATTCAATCTGTTCGATCGTTCGTTATTTAACACCTATAGGTCGTTCGTCTGTTGCGGATGTTTCTTATTTTCAGTTCCTATCTCCTATCACATTCTTTCTAGTTTCGTTTCAAGGATGATGCAACGATCTCGTTATTGAAAAGAGTCGTGGAATTTCTCATCTTTTTTAAACTAAGTTAATACAGACATTCTCTTTTTATATTTTTTTCGTTAATATAACGATTTTCTTTTGCTTAATGATTTTTGAATTTTGGTAGATCGCCTAAAAACTTAGTAAAGTTGATGCTTTAAATTAAAATATCAAATCTTTTACATCGGGCGTTAAATGATCTTAAAATTAAAATGAATGTCTTTCGTGTTGAATATCGTAAAAAGAATAGCTACATAAGTGAGATATTCAATAATTCAAACATTGAAAAACAGGAGACATACTAATGTACATATTTCACTAGGGGAAAGGCTCGTATTTTCCCGACTGTGTAGTTTCGTTGTATAGTTTCCGTAACATATAGGCGCGCAAAGAGACGGCGAGACAGAAAGGAAGGAAAGAGAGAGACGCGCGGAAATGGAGAGAAAGAGAGCAACTACTCGCGGATCGATATTGACGCAGGGCCGTCGTGAAACCTTACGCCGACGTTGACGACGAAATTCACCCCCTCTGACGTGCCCGGGTACGTTAGCATTTCCCGCAATTCCTCTCTTCAGTAAATTCGGTGCACGTCGGATCTTAATCTCATATATCTGCATCGTGATTTCACGTTAATCTCATTATCGCACCATCGAAGCAATATCGTCGTAACTACTAGAAATTTATTTGCAAGTCAATTAATTACATCAGAATTAATTGCAGTTAATTTTTCAGATTTTTTTTCAAATCTTCAATATCGGATGTAACACATAGCGAACTTTTACAAACATAAATTGGATTCTCACGACTGTGAGACGTGCCGCGTGTTTATCGCGGAATTATCGGCAGCCATTCGTCAAAGCGATTTTGCGGAAGAGTTATGGGAAATCGATATCGGTCAGATATCGATATATATATATATATTTCTCGAAATATAGACATTGCAATTCGTGTTTCATGTGTGACCATTATTCTCTGGTTTACAAGATCAAGTTTGATTTATTTGCCGCGCAGAAAAATGTCATGTATCGTTATGTCGCAACGTTGGCTGAAACGACACATTACTATAAGCGAATAAATTATTTTTTTATGGCTTGTAATATTATACATATTTAGTCACAATAAATGCAATTTTAATGTAAAAAATTCTATTTTGAACGTAGTATTGTATCGTGAATTTTACATGCGATACCTATTAATTTTATTTCCTTTAATCCGAGAGAAAAGATATTGGGAAAAGGACAATAAAGCGCGCAAATTTCGCCTGATGAAAGTTGCGGTTAGAAAATGGAGTTTGGCTCGCGAGACTTTCCTTTCAGGTTCCATTAATGTAACGCAGGGGGTGGTTTTAAGGATAAAGTGGAAAATTGAATTGCAATGATAACGACAGGAAGATTCACTTAACGTTGACAGCGATTTAACCCTTTCAGAGCACCTCTTCCTGCGCGCGCGCGCAACGACGGACTCTCCACAGAAGAGATCTGTCTAGCAAGAATATTTGAATTTTTACATCTTCTCTCCTGTTTCTTGGCGCCTTCGTGCTACGAATGGCGCCTCTCGAACGATGAAAAATCGCATGAGTTTGACAGAGTTTGAAATATACGAGTAATATTTGAAGCGTGACAAAGGACTGATAAATTTTTAAAAATAAGAGCAGCTATTTTTTTACGTGGACAACGGATGGACGTTTGTGCTACGCTTTGCAGATATATTTCAGAGATATCCTGCACGTCGTTAAAAACGATGCGCGGTATGATTTCTACTGCAGCCACGTACTAGTTTCGCTAACTCCTATATATCTCGCGTATCGTCTATCCTCGCGGAGGAAATGGATCTCGCGATGTTTGAGAAGAGTTCGACGATACTACGTCACATCCTAATGCGAAGTTTCGACGCGGCCTATCGGGTAGGCAGAAAAAGTTTCCGCGTTCTCAGCCTTTGGTGTGCCGTTCCCAGGAGTTCTGCGGCAGGCAGGCAGACAGGCAGGCAACTGTGCACATTCAAAGTTGTACCGGGTTTCTATATCTCATTTTCGACAAACCCCAGGTTCGGTATGTGCCGCTTCTGTTTCATGGCGTCAACTTCTTTACAAAACATTCTGAACTGTTTTTCGCGTTTCGCGAAAAAACCCCCGGGGGGAGGGGGGGGGGGGGGGGGGGTCTTTGGATTTCTATCGTTTCTCATTTTATTTCCCGTGGTCATTATAACCCGATATCGCGAATTGCGTCGATAGGAAACAGTACAAACTACCATAAAATATTCAACGTAATAGATTGTTAGTTTTGCCCGTGTAAACTTTAGCGATATTGTACTCGAATTTTTAAATATAATAAAAAATCAACTTTGAAACTCAATTTTTTGTACGGTAAAAATCGAGCGAAGAGTGTACATAATGTTCAATTACATATGACAGAATAGTATTTGATTGAAAGAGAAGCGATCAACTATATTCGAAAAAAATATATAGATTGATGAATCGCGATTTCGCAAAAACGTCGCCACTGCACTGGCATGACTCGGAAAAAAGAAAAAATGGTACGCGCAGTTAGTTCCGACGTGGATCTTCGTGATACACGCGATGTAGAAAACGCGTTAACTCGATGGAAATATCGATCGCGGTCCTGCGAGGAAATATTTCGTGCGTGCGCCCGAATGGAAAATTTTGCGATGCGTGTGACAAGCGAGTCCGTCATTCTGACAGAATCGGATGGATTGACGTCGATGGAATCGATCAAATTCATCTCGGCGCGGCGATACAACGGGCAAAACAAAGTGCACTTCGGAATAATAATCGATAGCATTCTTCGAAAACGTTCTTCGTGTGCGCAGTGGGGTTGAATAGAAAATTCGACACGATACACGCACGGCGTGGTGAAGTAGGTACAACAGTTCGCGGAATGCGGGCGAGAAAATTGCAAAGCGTCTTCGGCAAAGCGTTCGAGGCTCGTGAAATTCCTCGTAAATTTTCTATCGTCTGTGTATCGTACTGCCAAGAGGTCGACGAACTCTCGAGGTTGCCGAGTGCTTTGATGTAATTCTAGAAGGTTACTAACATTGCGCGCTTGATCGTTCGCGGGGGATCGCTCAAGTGACCGCAGCGTACACCTCGTTGAAAACGTGCACACGTGGTAAGTCGTTGAAACGTCTGCGACGCTGCGGCACTTTCTTTTTCTCTCCCTTTCTCGTCTCTACGCGTATCAGATACTGGTTTTGAGCGCGTGCAAGTCGTACGCAAAACGTTATGACGTAGAGTTTTAAAGTTTCCTTTTTCTCAAAGCTTTTGACAAGACGACAACAACAGATATCACAAAATAACAGTAAAATGAAATTACAATGGTAGAGACAGTTTTGAGAGATCGAAAAACTGTTTTAGAACCGCTTTATGCTCGAGAAAGGAATCTTCTTGTCACAATATAAAATTGCAGTCTTGTAAATTTTTCTGGACTCAACGTACGTTTATGGCGAATGTTCGTCGGAATGACGACGTTCCTCGAGGTTTTTTCCTGAAGTCGTCGGCGCGCTTTTCACATAAATATTTTTTCGTAAAGGGCTCGGATAAATGATGGCGAGGCGGCAGTGTGAAATGTGTAGCGCGGAAGAGATGGTGGCGAATGTATCATTCATCCCGTCTGTCTGGGCGATAGTCTGCCTTGCTCAGAACAGAATGCCGAGCCATGGTCGGAATTCTTCAAGCAGACCGGTGAAATGTTCTCTGTCCATTGTAGTCTTTTACGTACGGATAGAAGAGCTTTTCTTACGCTAGATCGATAATTTCTCTCGTTATCTCACATCTATAATAACTGTCAATATATTGTGCTCGCTTCTTTTCTTAAATATTTCTGAGAATATCTCGTATATTTTAACCCCGATGAATAGTGAACTTTGGCACTATTGCGTAAGATTTCTCGAAGAAGATGAAACTTCCCGATTCAAGCGGGCGACTAACCCGGCTGACTTTTGTGAACTCTGCGAGAAGTTTAGCTACGATTCCGAAGACTGATGTCGTGATACCGAGAATTTCGTCTTCTTCTCGTATTCACAAAGATGTCGGAGTTTATCTGGCACTGGTATCGTGCGTTGTCAAAAACGAATTTCACGAACTTTATTCGGCAAAGTTTTAGAAACGTGCATGCGGAAGTGCATTCAAAGGTGCATTAAATAAATTGATTGTAATTGAAAAAGTTATTAAGAGTATGGGATAAATATTTAATTTGTTTTAAGTACAGTTTAATATTTGAAGATTTTATAAAGCATGAACTTTTCTCATTTTTGTACCGAATTATAATTAAATAAGTTTATTCTCTAAATAAAACAATAAAAATAATACGTTAATTTTAATCTATTTAATCATATATCTTTATTAAATGTTGACAGAATTATTATAAATTTGCGACATGCAACTACATACACACACGTATATAATATAATCAGATCATGATGTATACTTTTACTGAATTTTAATGGAATTATTCTCGAACAAGACACATTAATTCTAACATCAGTTGACATCAAAGCAATCTCGAACTGACACCCAAAGAAATCGAGGAAGCTTAAAACAATGCTATTTCGCTTTAGTGAAATAGCTGCATATCTCGGCTATTACGTTTCTGGCAAGCTTAATTTGAATAAAGCCCACACACCAGCCTGGACGACGTCGAATAATTTACGTTTGCGCGGGTCGTTGCGGCAGATTTACACCCGGCGGCACGAGGGTTAAGAACCCCTAGATTACATCGTTTCTTCGACATGCACCATCGGTGCGATAAACTTAGCTGTTTTGCGCACGTTGGTACATAGACGGAAAATTGGAAATCGATATGTCGACCGCGTCTGCATGTACGGTATAGCACCGCGCCGTATCTCGCGTATGGATCAGCTATAAGCATGTTTGCACGCGCACGTCGTCCAGGCGAGGCGCGATCGCTTTGAAAACGACCACCGTCGTGGGAGTACGAGTCGACCACTTGTCCTTTAAATATAAAGAGCATGTGATCGCGTCGATAGCGTCACACGTATTCCTCGTCCGATGCGTGCGTATCATATTTGCGTGTAACACGTCACCGATGTGACGACAAAATCGCTCGGGTGATTATCATCGCGTTGGATTATCAATGCGTTTTCCTTCCGAAATGCGTCACGATAATTTTCCTGTAACAAGGATCTCTTATCTTAGCGATATCGAAATGCTTCCGATTCTGATTCATGGCAGATCGTGAAATTTGTCGTGAACAGAATTTGTAAAAAAAACTCTAATTTTAAAGATTAAATGTAAAGTATTAATGCAGTTTTTTAAATCGTATTTTATTTTTCTTTGTTCCAGGTACGTATTACTACCAATTACGAGAATGTCTTGTAAGTCTTCATTGATCTCAGAGGAGCATTGTGTGAGTACGTTCATTCCAACCTTATATAATCTTATATAATCTTTCGACAGTTATTTGTCTCGATGCCGAACATCGAACGTTTTTAAATTTTGCGGTATATTTAGTAAATTTTTATTTATTTATTTAAAATAATTATCTATATGATGAAAATTATTATGATTAGATCTTAATCTTAGAACTATGGAATATTTTTACATCTTTTCATATTTTAAAGCGTCATTATTAGCAGCTTGTAGATCCGCTTTCCATCATACAAGAAACTATTACCTTAGACATCTGAACTCGCGCGAAAGTGCTTCCTTTTGGCCCTCTGGCTGTCAGCGTGTCATTTGTCGCCCCTAATTGTGGCTTTCCTAATTGAGAGTTTAATGTCGCTAGCAAGGTGCATTTGTACCGTGATAGTCTTTGATCTCGGCTTCGTATACACTCGAATTTGTCCCTATCTACGGTGTCTCTGTCGTCATTAAATCCCGCGACGGAGCTTCATGTTCTTGCGTGCTTCTTCAAGCGAAAACGATCCTGCTGTTTGCGAGAAGAATTTTATGTCGCCCCTTGTAATTTTTAGAGAACTTTTTTCGTGATATTCTGCATTCTCCACGTTTTTTAGTCCAGATATTTTTCCTAGTTTATTGTTTCTAATGTGGAGTTTCATTTTTGTATTCTGTTCGTGTATTTCGTTGAGTATATCATGTTTAGAATCTAGTAGAGAATTGAACATAAGTAACTAGATCTTCTATTAATTTATATGATAGCCACAGGTTATAATTTATGGGCAGGATATAATCATAGGTCGAACTGTCGAACGCGGAATGAAACATATTGTCTCACCGTGCGCATTCATGTCGGCGTCGAGGAGAGACAAGGGAATATTGAGCGGTTCGCGCAGAAGCATACATGTTAATCTATTCAAGTCGTGACGAAAATCAACGGCTGTCTGTCTATCATCATATCTTCTGATATTTTGATGAGCACTGTTCGTAAATTCACGAGATTAAAGAGATAACTGGCAATTAATTTCTTAGCTCGGAGACCAACATCGCGAATATCCGCGAAGCTCTTTAAATACCCACCTGCATAAGTAGGTCATTTGAATCAGACCTTTGCGATAGAGAGGAAGTACTTAAAATGGAAAGATCAAACCAATCATCTTTATTAGAGAAACCTTTCCACGTAGATAAAAATCTCATACTCTCACACAAGTTTAATCAATATCGTATAAGTCCTAGAAAAAGTTGATTCCTTTCGGAAAGCAATCCTCGCTCTCCTTTTACTTATTAAAAGATTTAGTGTAATCAAGCACGATAAAACGTAATGAAGAAAAAGTTGTCCGAATGAATAAAACTAATGTTCAGATAAGCAAAGTTCCGTTTAAATTCTCTTGAAGGTGCGCGTTCACCATTTCGGCGAGTTTTTTCTGCAAGAACGAGTTACTAGGTTGGCAATTTTTTTTTTAATTTGGAAATGACGAATAGATAGAAATAACGGCAGTGTTAGAAATTTATTGGTGCGCTTGTGGGTGCATTACAATTCTCGACGAAGTATCGAGTTCGTCGGTCAGGCACCTTCGAGGGCTCGCGCCAGGTGCATGGTCGTGGATAGGTGTACGGACCCCGGTGGTGGTAGGTCGGTATAATCGGCGGCGGTGGTTGCAGCTGCAGGAGAGGGTTAGCACGGGGTGGAGAGCCAGCCGCCGGCCTGTCGAGGGGGTCGAGCTCACCCGTTGGGGGGAAGCCAGCACGCAAAGGTGGCGTCGGCGTCGCGACGCCCGGAGAGAGTCAGTCACCAGCCGACCTCAACGCGTCGCGTAACTTTACTCCGATTTAAAGCGCATCACGGCAGTGTGTGCTCTCTGTTCGGATTGTCTTGGAGTTAAAAACAGCGTTCGTTGATCGTTGCTATCGCCATCGCGCGAACCTTTGTTTCATATTATTGAGATGTGCATCGAAAGATCGATGCCGAATACGTATCACGCCATGCTGGATCGTGCACTCGTGGTGCACTCCGAGAAGTGATACGTTTGACGTCGCTTTGCCCTCTCGTTCGAACTCGCTCTTCTCGGGAGTAGCGAGGTCGCCGTTTCGCGGTAGTGTTAACTAGCGACGAGTAAGTCCGGAGACGGGATTCAAAGCCGAATCTCTCTCATGTTTCGCGCATAATTATCGCGTGTCAGGTTACGTACGTGCAACGTAAATTTCCTACGGGACTCTTTGACCTTTTCCTCTTGGCCGTGCGAGCGAATGTGTATCTCTCGAAAACCCGCGCGCGGGGATTTCACTCCCCCGCGGTAAAAAGACGCAAAGGACACGCGGTGTCGCCTAGCCGGAAGCCCGAAGTGGGTCACGCAACTTTTCCCTCGCGAGTCGCGAGTAGCGATGACGTCACTGGCGATTGCTAGCTTCGCGAATACTGGTTTTCTTTAATGCCTTGAACTCGGATCGAGGTATCGCAGAAGAGTGTCTTGACCGAGCGCCATGCGTCGACCCGGGTATCCGCGTGACCCGGCGACCTAACGTAGCAGTATAGCTGAGGTCACTGGGTACCCCGCCCGGATGCTATCGTCGAGGAATTCCTTACGTTTCGTTTCTCGCTTTTTCCCCGCAATTAGCGATTTCGTATAGGAATTAATTGGAACAGAATGTTTCATTAAAGTCCTTTAAGTGACAGGGAAAGATGCTCACAGAGAAATTATGAATCTCATATAACGTCTTTCGCTGTTGGTAACCATTTTATCTGTTCGTAATTGGAATAATACGCGATTCAAATTTCACACAAAGAGATATCAAAGAGAGATGTAGAATGTAGAATGAACACGTAAATTTATATCCGCGTTAAGATCTTTCCTTAGCATTTGTTTGATAGGTAAACGTTTTCGTAGCATCAAGTTACACGATACCGTGTTGTTTTACAACGTTACGACCCACGTTTATTATCAGGCCTGTGATGCTTCATCCCTTGTACACGGCGTGTTCGGACAGATCCGCGTTTCTTATCAAGGTTTGGTCATCGTCGCTGCATCCCGTTGATAAGCCAGTGTTTACGTTGCACGGACGTTCTCCGAGCACGTGCTGAAATATCGAGCACACAAAACGGCAAGGTATTTCCGCGATCGTTCACGAATTTTTTCCTAACGTGAACGTAACATTAATGTGTTTTAATTATTGTAGAATATAGTGCCATTTAGACTGACAATGCTATATTGAGCATCTACGAAGAATATCGAGTGGAACTGTCTATCATAATTCATAATTCATAATTGCATTAAATAACAATAATGGATAGATATTGATGACAAATGAAAATTATACATTAACTTTTGAAAGATCTATTTATTAAGCATGAACTTTTGAAATGTTTATTATCCGTTGCGGATAATATTATTACAATTGTTACAACAATTACGAGATATCGTTGTTGCAACGTTCATCCGATAATGTTTTCTGCTGTAATATAGCAGATCAAAAGGATCAATAGATTGATATCCTTTTCGCGTGCGAACACATTCGCGATTGCTCACACGATTACGTCGCCGTACGTGCCCGACGAACACATCCGCGAAATTTAATCTCCGAGTTATCCCGCGAGTGCACCGGTCGGATACCGATATCGTGATCCTTGATCGAGCGAGGATGCGCCGACGTGGAGCGTGGACGAGGACGCATGCTGTCGGGAAGCGTGTGACGACAACGAACAAGCAGTAATCCGTGCCTCAGAGTCGGTGACCTCTCGACCAATCGTAGTCCAGTGGAGTGATGTTTGATGCTGCAGTGGTGTTTTATGCGGCGACGACGAAAAGGTGTGCACCTTATCACTCGCCGTGTAGTACGGTTTTTCCGAGACGCTAGTACGGTCTGTTCATCTAATTTTATTGACGCTGCCTGGACTGCAGATGCGGTTGCAGCATTGTCGGCACCTTTCTCGTTCTTTCCGTTCTCTCTCTTTCTCTCTCTCTTTGCGGTACCTCCTCCTATCCCATCGTGTTCGCAGTGGGAATTTCTCGTGATTTCCGATCGCAATTTTTGCTTTATACTTATGCATGAATAAAAATGTTAGAGAAAATGAGATATGTCAAAAAACTTTTTTTTGCGATCGATGTTAATGTAATTCATCTTTGACTGCAGTTTTCTTTTGGTCGAACATTTATTTATATTGATTTTATCTATAACGTATATATTTATATCTTTTTTTATTATTTTGGAATATCTACTTAATATAGAATTTAGGGAGATTTATGATGAATTTATATAGGTGAACAATATAGTTGAACGACAAATGTTTCACGACGTGTATTCAATAATTCGCGTCCATGAATTGACGATGTAGGTAGACAATGAGCCGTATTAATTAGTACGACCGTGCGGATTGGATAGACTATAATATGAAAAGCATTTAATCGTCGATTTAGGCTCGGTAGAGTATTGCTGCGAAAGGCTCGATCGATTTCCAAGTGGAGAGCTTTCCGGACGGCCGAAAGGAGGAGCGCGGCGACGAGCCGACTTGCTGGAGCCCGGGATACTTCATCTCGTGGGTGAAATGTCGACGCGAGAGAACGACCGGGTGATCCAGCCAATGGCTCTGAACAGCTCCATTTGGTTTAATGGGCGGTCTATGAAATGCTAACCGGTAGTCGCCGTTGAGTTGATTTACTAACAGCGACCTTGTCTCGCGACGCTTCGTCTTATTATCAGATCGTGAACGTAAACGTGTACCGTTTATTTGATGCATCTTTTTAGCGCTCTTCAAGTCGCTTGTCTGCAGTCTCAAGCGAGTTCTTGATTTCGTAACGCGAAATTATCGTGCGTCGCAACGTGACACGCGGTTCGCCAACGCGTTTACACGCTCGGATTAGCGTGCGATGCAATATGGCGTTCTCGCGGTTATCGATCTGAATATTCTAATTCGAATTACGCTCTTGTATGACACGCTCGCTTGTACATATAGAGTTCGAGTTATAATATTGGAAAGTTATGGAGTATAATATCAAAAAATGCCTAATGGTAAATTATTCTTGATTTTATTCTTAATTACTTTTTATATACAAGGTGCATGTAATATGCGGACCACTGCTCGTGGGCAGGTAGAGCGAGTGAAACTGAATCAAAATATCCTTCACCGTTTTATAAGTTTCTTAATCATTAATGAGAAATTAATTAATACATATACGCGCGAATCAGGATGCGTCCGTGCGATTCGACGAGAAGGAGCAGCCCCAACGTTCACGTGGTTAGGCACGTGGCGAGGCGTTGGGAGGAGTGCTTTATAAATAACCAGCTGTACACCAATGTTGCATAACATTAATTGCATAAAATACAAGTGATTTTTTTTTCTAAAAAAGGAATAACAAATTAAAGACTGTGGTTTTTTTCCTTTTTGACATCATGTTAATTAGTATTTAAACGTGTGACTCAGGCGAAATGCGTGACCGGCGTCGTAAACAAGAAATGCAAGCACTTGCGCGCAAGAAATTTTATCTAAACTACTATGTACCGACATGAAATTTTATTGTCTTGACGCCATAAATGTGGTACTTTTTATTTTGTCCTCGAAGTAAGCAGAGCTTCTCTTTTACGTATTTTTATTTAAAATTCCCGACTTGCGCCATAACACCGATGCAACGTTAACTAGTTTGTTCTTTTATATGTAATTGGATTGAAAAATATATACTCTGATTTGATCGAATACAGAGACATTAAGGATTATCAAATTATCGGATATTGATTATGACGCTATTTTAATTTACGTTTTTATTAATTTTACTTCGAATATAATAATTTATTCACGTTTTGTTAATTTTCTCACCTTCAACGTCGCTATATTTTCATATACGTCAGGGGTT
Organism: Temnothorax curvispinosus; assembly: GCF_003070985.1. Lineage (NCBI taxonomy): Eukaryota > Metazoa > Arthropoda > Insecta > Hymenoptera > Formicidae > Temnothorax > Temnothorax curvispinosus. Next base: position 164,596 of record NW_020219297.1, on the reverse strand, counting down.
ACACACGATTCAGTGGCATGACCTAATTTTGCAATCAATGCTTTCAAGATCTAAGGGTCTGTAAATGAAGTTTCGCGCATCCCTTTCTGCCGGTGTCGCTAAAATGATCGCGCACCGGACCTCGTCATTAAAATTTTGTAACAAGATTGTTACATTTTCTACGCGTATTTAAATACACGCATATAATGGCACATTGTGTTGCTCGATACTTCTCGTAATATATTGAATTTTACAATCCACTGTAAATATAATATTTAATTTCGCAGAAAAATTAAACATAGAATATTTACATTTGTTAATTGAAACAGAAGAGGTCGAGTTTTAGGTATTATAATAACGCGAGTCAAGAGTTATTGTTCTATTGATTATCGATATCGGTAATAATTCAGAGAAACTGATGACATTTTTTATTTCAATTTTTAATTATTTTTGTTGAATTATATTGTTTTATATTTTATTTAATTTTATATTTTAAATTGCTGTAGAAATTATCGATTGTTTTTATACATATAACAATGTTTTTTAGCAATGTTTGTGCGATTGCTCGGATTTCTCATTGCTTATTTAATTTGTTTTAAGTTTTTTTTGTATTCTCAGTTTAGCAATAAATTAGAATAATTATTTTGAAGATGACTGATGTGATAAATGTGCTATGGTTATTTCGTATAGCCAAAGTAAAAGAGATTTTGTTTCGTACATCTCGCTAAAAACGACGCTTTATGCGCTACTTGGTGAGGAAGACTCTCGAGATCATCTTTTCACGAAGATGCTTTCGAAGCTGTGCATTGTTCTTGAGTACCGACACGAAGTACTTTACTGAGGAAACAATTACACAAAAGTAGATAGTTGCATGATGTCGTAATAGAGATGCACTATTGAAATGTAACGAGAGCGTTCGACTATTTGTGATTAATGAATCACGAGAAGAGAGAGAGTATAAAATGAGGTATATTAAGCTATCTAAGCCAAATTATCAGAACACAAAAAATTTTATATGGAATTAATTTGCTAATTATTTGCTATTTATTGCTTTTAAAAGTAATTGTTTGCTCCAACTATTAAAAAGTTACGAAGGGCTGGATAGCTTAAGATTAAGTTAGCTATCCAGCCATTGTAAAAAAACATACATAAGTCAAAGCAAAAAGTTAATAATATCAAAATTATTTACTACTTTTTTGCTATTTTGTGCTCACATTATTAAAAAGTTACAAAAGGTTGGATAGCTTAACAATAAGATTAAGCTGCCACGCCATTGTAAAAAAACAGCATATACATAAGTCAAAGCAAAAAAATAATAATACCAAAATTATTTGCTATTTTTTGCTTGCAAAAGTAATTTTTTTGCTCCAGGTTTTAAGAAGACACCAAGATCAAAATGCGGCGCTTAAGAGTAAAGCACATTAAAGAAATTTCTCGCATTATTATAGCATCAGAATGTTCCCTGAATTATTTGCTCTCAAGATATTCAAGTCTCAAATTTTTTGCTCGCAAAATAATGAACCAATTTTTACCGTTTTTTACGATGCAATTATAAATATTAACGTGATTGTGGAATACTGAAAAAAGTTAATAAAAGTAAAATAAAAACAATTGTTAATTCGTATAGAATCGCAATTTTAAAAAATAGATTTGGAATTATAAAATGGGGAAGCGATATTGATTATTCTGGAATTATTTGATATCTGCCGGCGAGTCTGCCGGTATCAATCACCAGCAGGAAACCGATTTCGATTTGGGTTTATATTTATTTTTCAAAACAATTTACGCAGAGTTATGGTTTTGTCTATGCAAGTAATAATATTTGTACTCGCTTATGCGTGAAATGAGTAACACTGGCGTAGTTCAACAATGGTATAGTCAATGGATTACGCATGAAGCTCTTGCCTCCCGTAATACAGACAATCAGGGATGCCATATGCAGAACGTATGATATCTCAGGAATTTTAGTTGGCGAAATATTCTCCTTCCCTCGTTCCCCGTCTAAATATTCCTCCGAATTCTATCATACGTATTGTGTTTCGCTGTGGGCTGTACAATATTTGCTTTATCACATGTACGTATGTCGATAATCAATCTTGGATAGCGTTAACTAACTTCGGATTGGCAATTCGCTATCTATATATCGCCGAGTTCTATTCTCGCTTCAATGGAAAAGGGAAATTGAGTTAGTCAGAATTAGATAGCTGAAACACGTTGATTCAATTAGGTCGTAGCCAGAGAAAAATAATGGGATAATTTACTATAATTGACTTTTGCGTTTTTCAGAGAAAATTTTTTATTTCGTCTTCTTCATATAATCAGAATTGATTTCGAGTTTCGAGTCTTACGCACGAGCACGCGTCTCTGAATGAAATCATTGAGAAATTCCGCAGAGGATCGTTAGAATCGCGAATCGCGTGCCACTCGAGAGATTGACGATTATTGTTTTTCGGCGAGAGAAGCAACTCTCTTTCTTTCATTTCCCGAAAAGTCTCGTCGATGGTATGCCATATGCCTGTACCTCGTCGACCTGTTGTCGAAGGCCAAGCACAAAACGGTCGCGCCGTCGCCATTTCCGGGTCAAAGTTCAATGAACGTACTCTACGTCCCGTACACCGCGACGTTCATGGCGCGCGGGGGTGGCTGGCACATACGTGCACGCAAATGCATACGTGGCGGTAAAGGAAACACACGCACGTTTCACAGCGGGTCCGTATATGCAAATCTCAGAATAGATCAAAGGATTGTCTCTAATGTGCATCGTGTGTCGACTTTGCGGTATAAAGCAATTAAAGTATTTTTCGATCATGTGTCTTGCTTAATACCATTCTCTTGTGTAAACATTTAATTTTTTACTTTTTTGTATCGTGTTAAATTAATCGTGTGGCGTTTGATTTTTCTTTTTTGTATCTTTAAAATATGTTTTAAGGTGGTATATAAATAAGGGATTAATTAGAAAATGTATTATACAAACACATTTAATACGTTTTGCATATGAAAATAATATGCAGTTACAAATACATAAGAAAATATTTTTAAATAAAGCAGAATAAAATCATGAAAATTAGTCCTAATTTCTGGATATTTTTTGCAAAATATTTGCTTTGAATAATGAAGGTTAATGGCCGATTAGTTTTGTATCCTCGAGGATGCTCAGCGTGCGTCATGAGCCTTACGTCATTGGCCAGGGTGTAGGTAGGTCGGCGAACTGCGACCTGGATTCGATGGATGGATGGATTCCACGCATTATCTAACGACCGCGAGGCAATTCGGTATTCATCGATCCAGAACGCGTAGCAAGCATATATATCGGCTTGATTTTTTTGCAAGCTTTATAACGCGCAATGTAACTCAGTATAAAATAAGCGGCTCGCGGCTTTCATCTCCTTTTTCTTGGTGAACTTTTCCATAAAATTCGTAAAATTAAGTCAAAAGAGCGCAGATTCCATTGACTGCTGGATCTCTACAGCTGCACAATTTCTATTTATTTTTATTCTTTTGTTTCGCAATTTTTCATTCTTACAATTTTTTTACAATTTTATTTTTTGTCGAACAATTTGTAAAATGTTTTGTGAAATTTAGAAAAGTTTAGAGATGCCAAAATACGTAATGGAATTGTTATTCTCTATCAGACAGAAAGAATTGATATATTAAAATTAATATAGCTTGCCAAGTATGAAAAACTTTGAAAAGGACAGTTAACTTGTAGCGTTTGTAAAATCGAGAGACATTACCGATGAAATAAAAAAACGAGGCGTATCTTTGATTATTTATTTTAATATGAGTACATTTTTAAAGTAAGATGAAAATTGAACATTGTGCTATGAGAATTAATTACTACTTGCACTTTACGGAAGCAATCGCTTCTATTCAATCATCGGAGGTTGAAAGGAACGAAGAATCGAGTGGCGCCTCGCTGACCGGCTTTACTACGAGGTGAATGAAAGGAAGGCGTATATCTCTTCGCACTGTCCGTTATTTCCGCGCTTTTCCTTGCCATTCAATGTCAGTGGTTCAACCGGTTATTTCCGAGCGAGGCAACAATGAATTGCGGCCGGCGGCGGCATCGTCCGCCCGTTGCGCGATCAAACGTGGTTCGCAGCTACGAGAGATACGCGGATTATGCCGATTCAATTGCAGTTTAATTTATAAAAGACCGGCCTGCTGAAACGCTCGCAATCTCAGTGTTGGCTTCCATTCACTAATTGGTCCCTCTTGAAAATTTCTTTGATCAGGAAGCTCCGGACTGAAACGAATGAAAATCGAAATTTAGATCATCACGCGCGATCGTAAAGATATCGTGAAGTAGCGTTATTTTACGTGATTTATTCTTCTTGAATGATATGAGTTTAAATTTTTATTAAGTGTTAAAAATGCGTTAAAAGTTGATTAAATTGAAAGAGACAGGTAGCCTTCTGGAAAAGATTGAATAATTAATCTTGTACTGTATATATAGGAGTAGAAGTATATTTTATATTTTTATAGTATGGAATACGATTAATGTTAGATATATTCCGAGTGGTGGTTTATAAAATTAACATGAGAAAGAGAAAGAGATAGCTCAGATGATCCTAAATTGGCACATCGTAACCTATATAGTCGATTGTTTATCTCACTTCAATTTCTGCGATATTAATATAAACGCTTCAAATGCTTTATAAAACATATGTTTGAAAATATCAATTGGTTAGTCTACATTTATCTGAGTCGTTATCTAAAACGATTTATAAGTGCTATTCTCCTTTTGGTTTCAAGTTTAAGCCTATTGATTAAATGATTGGTTTTCCCATTTTAACTTGTAAGAAAGTCAAAGTATCCAGCCCCGAGGACGTTTTCGACCTTACGCTGTTAAATCCAGCAAATCGTAGTGAGCCGCGTCACATTCTCACGATGTAAATCACCGTTTCTACTCTTGATTCACTCTGGACTGCCTTTCGAAGGATAAACCCGCGCATTTCTCCCGCGTTGCATACTGAATAGGATTCGGCAGCGAATAGAGCCGAGTTCGAGCCGCGATAATTTATGTTCTTTTTCTCACGTTTTCTTTATCCGCATAATTCTCTTCAAATCACGTAGGTCTTTCATTATAGTACTTTTATTGCTTTGACAACTTTTTTTTATTTGTCTAATTAACGCAATTTTTCTCAATGCCTTTGACTTTGATCGTATTATACGAGTAATTTGATTGAATAATTGATTACCTTCATTAAATATGGATGATTGTGTATACCCAGGTTTATTGTTCTTCCTTCGCGAAGTATAAACATGTCGCAATTTATTGTCTTTAATATCATATTGTCATACAGATATCGATCGTTAGGCAGTTAACCATTTTTTATTCGCTTTATCATTTTGAACATCAATCTTTTTTTTTCTCGACAAGGAAGGATGAGCAGTTGAAAACTGACCGCTTGGTCAATGCCGGTATTTATCTGATTCTTTTCCACATCGATGGAACTTAATAGCTTTTCCACATTTTACCCGTGATGCCTGTAGATTCGTGCACCATCGTCCTTCTCTAAGGCAGAGGAGCTACAGTGAATATCCCAGTCGTTTATCCGTGCGATCGATCCGTTTGCATGAGTCTACATTTATACGTATTTTCTTGCGCGCGAACTATATCGATCGATGAATGATGCCAATCGTTTTCTCGTAATATCCTATTTTACACAACTTTATGAGAGAAATGCGCGTTTCTTATTTATCACCGCACTTTGCTAAGTTACTTTTAGATATTCTGAATTGTCAAGCTTTTTTCTACACATTATTTTTTAGTATTTTTTCTTACTGTTAAAAAAGAAAAAAAAGATCCAAAATTATGAAAAATTTATAAATAATAGGCTGGCTAGACTTGGAAATGTACATAGTTTAATTATTTGTGCATACGTGCCATTATAAAATTATCTTACCGCAACCTACAGAACGGTGACAATGGATGTCGTTCATTTACAATCTCTCTTTTTGTTGCAAATTTGATAATCCGTTATGTTTATGCTTTTCTAACTTGTTATATAAAAACAGGAAATCCAACTTACACAATATTTTACAATAAAGCTGCCGTGAGTAAATTTTGCGGTATTATTCCTGTGAAAAACACAGTGCATAATATCGCACATATGCGAAATTTTGGTGCGCCAATATGAGTAACATAAAAAGCGATGCTAGAAACGTCGTAGAGATAGAAAAATTATTCCGCTAACATCTCACGATCAAGATCGTGGTTATAGTTTTATATTGACGTGACACGTTAAGACAGAGAAACATGATTTATAAGATTTACTTGAAATACGATATTTCATAAAACGAGAACGAAGTTTATAAATTATGGAATTCCTGTAGCCCCATTTAAAATCTCTCTCATATTTTTAAATTGATGGCATCTTGCATCTGTTATTTCATTGTTCATTATTTTGTTCATCTTATATCTTATTGTCAACTTTATTTTCCACTGTAAACTTTATATGTTGTAAATTGAGAGCTTGGGGTATTAACAAAGCAGCGGACATTCCTTTAATTGCGAGTTGCACAAACTGTCATTCTTGCAGCGAGCGTAATTGCAGGAATGAAATTGCATCTGGCTGGCAGTCGTAATGTACTTATGTAAATTTTGTTGACTCGATCTACGGCGCGAGCTCAAAGAAAAATAGAAAATTACGCTAAATTAACGCGTAGTTTGTTAATAAGCGCGCGACAGAGTGCGTTTCTCCACAAAATAGTGTACCTAAATTAAATTCGAAGTAAATCACAATTTTATGTTAAATTGGTATCGTTTCCGTGCGGAGAACTTTGGGACTTCGGAAGTGAGATCGCGATGCATGTTAATTTCAAAAACTTATTATGTGACGTTGTATATGTAACTGGTTAGTTCTATGTTGGTACGTTCCGAGAGTAATCAAGTATACATAGTTCGTGTCCGAATATAATTGTGGTGCTTATATCATCATCAAGGAACATCAAAATCAAACAATTATACAATCCATTTAGCGAGAGACTAAAGATATTGGAAGTTCATTATCTTTGATAAGATAAAACATGTAATAGAATATGACATATTTATTTTTATTTCGTGTTATTCTCATAAAAAAATAATCCTTTTTCAATAAAATGACAGTAAGATCCAAGAAAAGAATAAAATAAAACATACAATTGATATCTAATTCAGTTGTATCAATTTAAATAAAAGATGACAGTTGTAACAAGAAAAAAACGAAAGGATTAATCATGTCTATTTCAGAGATAAATTGTAATATTTTGTTTCTTTTTTTTATCGATCTCTTCGATAATCTAAATTTAATTCAAATTTTATCTCGAGACAATAGAATGGATGATTTATTACGAGAAATTATTATACAAACTTGTATCATTATCACGAAATTGTATTATCGAAAATGCTCATTAATCTTAACGCGTTTAGTAAAAACTGATTATATATCTACCAATGAAAACCAATTAAACGATGAAATTGCGTACTGGTAGCATCCTATACAGACAATTGCGTTATTAAGCAAATTACACTGATTGGATTTTGCATCAAAAATATTATCAAAATTTATACCTTAATTAATACTGTTTCTATTCATTACTTCTCTGTAACGTTGATATTATTATGCGATAATTTATCGCGATTACAACGTTCTCTTTTTATTTTAATACATCACAATATAGTTATAATTTAATTAAGGGGCAAAATTAAATCCGTTTTGTATCGCTACTAAATCTATAATCATATTTAAGTGACTGTATATTAATTCTGCAACGCATTTTTAAGAAGATACTATTTATGAAAGAAGAACCATAGAGAAATTACAATGTATAACATGTACTATAGTTCGTTGGCTTCGAGTAAATTCATAATATGAAGTAAAAATCTGCGAACAATGGGATATCACTTTTTCATTGCTTGTGTTTGCCCTTGGTTATTGATTTTCTTCGCATAAAGTTCGTAACTGGAGGAGCACTTCTTAAATTCTGCTTTCTTATATTGTAAATCCAATAAAATTCTTAATGGGGTCGCAATAACGCAGTATATTACTGTCGTTGTGCTCGATGCAACTCTGACCTGCAACTACAAATAGAAGATATTTTCCGCGTTATAATCGCGATAATTTAAGAGACATACATTCGTCAATATTACAGACGTGAATATAAATATACGTATGTATTTATTCCTTTCGTTATCGGATAAATTCTTAATATTTGCTCTCAATTTTTTATTGGATTTTGGGAGACAAAAAAAGCGTTTTATTTCTTTAAGATACGTAAATATATATTATTACAAACGTATTCAATTTTGCCGAAACGTGTAGGAAATTAGTGTAAGCAAGTTTTATTACGAAATTTATTTCACTAAACCTTACATAAATCTTGCAAGGTATATAATCCTTTTTATTCCTGTTCAATATTTTTTTCTCTTCTTCTATTTATTAATTGACCGAATTTGACGTAGAAATAATTTCGAAGTAGACATCACGCATGCAATTCCTTCAGAATCAAGTTACTTTAACTTTCTAATGGCAGCAACCTGTCAGAAGGGCGCGCAGTAGTGAAGGTCCGCGTCTAGTCAGACCTGACGGTCGTCGATGTTAATAGCGTAGACTTCGCGTGCAATCTCGCATCGCAATTTTCCTGTCTGCTAAGGAAATGGTTTCCTATTCTTCACATGTGTGCGCCCAAATTGCACGTCTACTTCACAATCCAACCGGCTTATTAGTCAGATGTTGGCCCCTATAGATAAAACATTGCAAAATTTCCCATTACACGACAGTATCGAATATTTTGCTCTTCTCGATACACTGATAATAATTTGTTATAAATTCACATTTGACATTGTTTGGCCAGCTGTACATATTCTCCTTTTGGCGCGAGATCATTAGCAGCGCAGGAAGCGAATGATTGGATGAAATTTGATCTCATGCAATTTGTCGTCGTGCTTATGAAACAATATCCACTAATTTAGCGGACGTATAACTGACACGCCGAATTTCCATATGGTTCTTGAATTGTTACCGGTTGCGCTTGGAAAATCACGGAATCTAAATGCGTGTATAAACTACACGGGATTAATTAACGCCATGTAAACGAGAAGCAACGGCCAACGGTCACGTATTTGCCGAGCTCGCATCCGCGACACAACCCGATCTCGTTTCCCATCCAGCACGTATCACATCGATCCCCCGTCCGCGTTCCCCTCTGTGGATACCGCAGGTTCCGCTAATGTGTCGTGACGAACAATTGGAAGCAAGAATAACCGGTGATAGCAAAGATAATTAGTATAGCCGAGTAATCCACGGCAAAACGCGAAACTCACGTTTCCACGCTTAATCCCGACGTCCATGCTGCATTTGCACGTCTGCGGCTTCTCTCGTAATAAAAATGTGACAGCGCTATACGTAGCCTGTCGCGATATACAAATTTCATTTACGTTTTTCATTTCATTTGTATGGTTAATCTCCTCGACCACAAATTCCGCCATTTAGCGGAATGTATAAAAGAGTGTTAACATTTCTTTAGTTCGTATTTTTTTTTTACACGAATTACTAAATTTCGAGCTTGCAATCAATTCGGCCGTTCTTACGAAGTAACTTCGTGTTTTCTAGTAGGTTTTATAATATGAAGAATTATGCAGAGACGGGGCGACGAGATCAGTGAACATGTACGTAATAAAAAGTGACGCAGAAATTTGAACACTGTCGCCGTATTTATATTCGGAGTTGCGACATTATGCATGCGAAATGAGCGTAATTTACGTCCAACTTTGTAATGCATGATTTAATCGGGCATATTTTTCAGCGCAAAAGCCGCCAGAAACATTGCTACCACGGCAAAGCGTATTGCGCGCGAGAATATTTATCAATTAATAAAAGCGTGTTGCGCGTACCTCGTTCGGTTTGCCGTCGTTCGATTCCGTAGATTAACGACATTAATAAGCGATTCCGTATTTTACCCGTGAAAACTTATGGTAATATTAATGCGTGCATTAATCATGCGTCGCGCTCGGGAGAAATCCACGGCTGAAATCCTGAAAGTTGGCGTACGGGTGTTGACACGAATGGCAGGCGCACATGTGTTAGGTTTTGCATAAGCTTTAATAAAGCTGCGAGGAATAAATGCAATCGGAAATAACATATTTCACTTGGTTTACCGAACGCACGACATGGTGCTTTAACGAATATTGAGTTACATAATTACGGATAATGGAGCATATGGTGCTTTTTGAAACACATGCATCAATTATTATCAGCAAGAATTATGGATTAAATATTTTGATGTTAAAATTGTCGTTTTATTTTTTTCGTAAAAAGGCAGTCAACGTTTAAGGGACAAGAACCTAAAAAGAGAAGGGAAAAGGGTCATCGAAACTTTAAATCAGCTAATTTCAGTTGGAGTTGCCCGAGCAAAGTAATATTAAACTAAGCAGACATATTCATGAGCATGTATTATATCTGACAGAAATTTATATTCGCGTTGGCACAAACTTGCATCGCGCGCACACGTGCAGTGGTCGTTAATGACGAATTATGGTTTTTTTCCATTAAGACAGAATTTGCGGATACGTGAAGAAATCGCGATCTGAACGACCTAGTTTTTAAAGCCGTTATCATTACGTGTTGTTATCTGTTTTTCTGTTTATAATTTTGCATTAAGAGAATGGGCGGCGATAAACTAGCATATCACGAAATTGTATTGGGAAATGACAGGGAATAATTGATCCGTGATACAAAGATAGACAATCTTATCGTAATTTCGCACGCAACGGCGAAACTACGATGGTATGCCGTACGTATCGTCGAGCGAAGCTTGACTGATTTCCGGCCGCGATTGCCTAGTTCTGACGAGGTCGAGGTGATAGAAATACAATCGCCATGAGAGAGAGGCATCAAATATTAACCTAGATGATGTAATAAAAAATTTATATTGTCCTTTATCTTGGTTTATTTTTAATTAAATGATTAAGTTAATCTTAAAATAGTATATAATTATTATTCAAAACATTCAGACAGAAATATTTTTATAGCCCGATAATAAAACCTCGATGAAACTACTAATCTCGACACATAATTAATTAATTTCTGCTCAGACTTATATATTGACTTAATTAATACTCGAAGTTTTAATTAAATGAATTAATATCTAAAGCTTGCTAATGGAAGGAGATATATCATGCAATACGTAGGATAATTTTCTTCTTTCTACCGCCAATTTGTAGGACGATATTAAATATTATAATAGTAAAATAATGAAAGCATGCCGTTTATCACGATAGACGCCGTTTATCACGATAGATTTAATCCAATCCAGAGCAGAGAAGAGAGTATTAATTTGGCTACATGAGCAAATCAATGCATTACATAGAATCTAATATTTCTACAAAGGCCAACCAGTTGCAATTAGTTGAAAATATAGGAATCTTTTTTGCGAAAGGATGGTTTTTGACTAATTGGCTGCTGATTTCTTACAAAAGTGCCACAACTTATCAGAACAGTTGCCAATTTATTTATACTCTCTTGTCCATTATCGCGCTATAAAGGACTAAGTAATCATTCATTGCTTAACTCCCACCTCTTCCAGCGTATATTCGTCTCCCATCTTATACCGCCACGTCGATTGATGTAACAAACACTAACAACAAACGATTCGGGACTTTGACGTCTCGTTCGTCGCTCGTCATGCCTCATTCGCGTTTCGGTCAATCTACAGCAACGATCAACGACTGCCCGCGATCCTCGATTCATCGAGCATCACGTACGATTCATACGTGCGATCGGCGAACCGTTAGCCTCCGCCGATCGTTGTTCATTGTTCCATGGTAGTGCGCGTCGCGGCGTCCTCATCGAGCCGCGCCTGAAAAAGCGAGCGGGAGCGCGTTGTCGTCGTTAGTGCGCGATGTGCCGCCGGTTAGACATTTCCGGTTTCGCGATCTCGATCGTTCGCTGCGCCCGTGAGGCTCGTCGATCGTGGGGAATACCGCCGGCGAGTTTCTTGCCGCCGCTGCCACCACCGTCATCGTCGTCGTCGTCGTCGTGGACGTCGTGGATCAGGGCCCCGATTCTCAGGCCCCTCGGATCGGTCGCGCTGCGCTCATCTCCGTGCCGCTTCGCGAGCTGAGGGCAGGCCGGAGAATCCTGGGCGACAGCCGCACCGATGATGGGATTTATTATGGGCTGCACGTGTTTCAAAGGTACCAGCCTGTCGCATCTGTTTCAAGGTCGGTACCGTTTGAGGTTGAGCTCCCACGAAAATGCACCTGAGTCGAAAGCCTCCTCAGTGGCTGCACGATGTATGTGTGCGTGTGTATGCGGCTGTGTACGCACATGTATATATAAGCACGCGGTTTCAATTGATTGATAAAGTGCCCGGAAATGGAGATATAACTATTTCGGAGATAACATTTTGCAGTATCTATACTTTTGAGAAGAACTACGTTTTTAATTAACATTAAATATTAAAGGAATATACTTTACTTTTTATTTAGCATTTTAATTTTATTAAAAAATACAATATTAAAAATCATCCTGTTTTTTTAATTAAATTATAAAGCTTTGAAAAAGTATGAAAGTTGTAACATTTATTTTAGCTGCTGATTACTCTAGGTTGAGCATTCCTATTTAATCCACAGACAGAATAAATATTTTGAATCTTTCCACTAGATTTTATTCCATGTTTTAAAGAAATATTGATAATACAAATAATGTGAGTTTATATTAAAAGTTCTATTAAAAATACAAATAATTCATTAGTTAGCTACGTATATGTTATTGCAAAATAATATCTCTCTGTCTCTGTTTCTATATGTGTTTTCGTTATTAAAATTCAACATTCCTACATTTACTTATATAATTGTTGATACATCGTTGAGTCAAGTTTTACGTGCGCGAAACGGAGTAAGATTAAGCTCTATCTGGTCTAAAAAGATAAAAATGTATGCCCCATTATCTCGCACGACCGACAGGTTGTAAAGTGTTTATCACCGAGCAAATACGCGAAATATGGAGTTGTTAAATTCGACACACACACACGAAACTCTGCAATTTGTGGTAGAAGTTTCTCTGTACATTAACTTGTCACTAATGACGAAGCTCGTTAGGCTATAATTACAGTCGGGTAGTGCCTTTTGCGCAACTTATTCCGTTGCCTCGGTTAAAACATAGATATTGCTTATCGGGATCGATAATTGATACCGTGTCCCGACAAAATATCATATATGTACAAGTTCGTCGATTACATGCTGTCACTCGAGCGGATGGATGGGTGAGGAGCGGGTCGAAAATCAAATAGCGTTATTTTTCGCACTCTCTAAACGCAGACATGCGGGCATGTACACACGCACGCACACGTACACGCAAGTGCACGTGCATACGTATGATGCCCGGCATTGCGGAGTCGGAGTCGCGAGCCGAAACTATCAAGGCTCGTAATGGTCGCGCGTCTCGCGACGCGTAACTGTCACTGCCACAAGGCGCGCAGTTCGCATTCACATAGAATGCATATACATAGATGCGTATACGTGCACGCCTACATACGTATGAGCTCATCCTACGGTTCCGTTTTACTGTTATGCACTGTCCCGTATTTACCGACACGGATACAATATCGTTGCCGTTTCGTACTTCGTAGAACTCAACGAATCATGTCAGAGACACGCGTCGTACGAGACGAGTAAGGTCGTACGCGAAAATTGTTTTCGCGTAATACCGCCACGTATCACGTGTTTGTTCTCTCGATGCACTTAACCCTTTAGCACCGGAAGTGCGCGGGTGGAGATTTACACGAGCTACGTATTTGCAATTCAACGCGTCGCCATCGTAATGACATGAGTCCGCTCGTGGCGAAAAAGATAGAAAAGATCTCCGCATACGTTTTTGTCTTTTTTCTTAATTCTGCTGCTAAATTATTACGATAATAAATAGCAAGCACTTTTGTAGAATAAGAGCCCTAACGTTGTTTATTTAGGCTCTATAGACTAGAATTAGATTTGCTCAGATCTGCGTAATTAAATCGCGCAAATAAAAATAAATGTTACTAAAATGATATAAGTAAGTAAAAATAACAATTAATTTTGGATTAGATCTGGCTTTCGCTAGAGGGGTTTGAAATTACTCGGGTATATCGAGAATTTTCTCGATTTTTGGACGTACACAATGCTCGCGTCACGAGGTGACGCTTTGGAGGGTCAATCGTTGACATCTTTATATTCTTCCGTCTAGTACAACGACGCCATTGATCACGCTGTCACGCAGGTGAATGTATTTCGAAGGCGTATGAGAGTGCTTCGCGTGGAAAACAATGCCGCCGTACACGGTACGAAGACACCTCGTGTCCCTCACGCGTGTGACGTGTCGCGCGTAGGTATGTCGTCGTGCTCTCGTGCGTCTCCCTCGCGCGAGGCGCATAATAAGCAGCGAATCGTGCTGTCCGCGACGGTTTCCTTTGTAATCAAATTAGACGCGTCGGCGTCGTCGAGGCGATGGCAACGCGTGTCATCGCGAGCTAAGCGTTCCAGTAAAACGATGCTCCTCGTCGGAGCATTAAGTTTCAAGAGCAGATTCACTCGGAGAGATTCACGTTCGCTTGCAATATTCACAAAAATTCAGATATATGCGAGAAACAAAAGATATTTCTTCGATAAAGAAACGCGTATTAATTAATTATATAAGTGTGCAAGAGACGAAAGTTCAGTGAAACTAACTTCAAGAAATTATGGGCTGGAACTTTGAAAGTTGAAAATTATTAAACCGCAATTTATCGGTAACTTTTTAACTAAATAAAAATTTATCTCAGGTCTGTCATAAAGTTTACGGCTCAAAGGATATCCAACGATAATAATTGGGTTCTGTAACGTCTTTGGAAAGTTCAAACTTGCTTTGAAGTCGATTTTGTATAAGCGTTTTCTAATGTCATGTCGACAACTCGAAAATCTTTTTTGCTCATTGCTTTATATGTATTTGTACGAACGAAGTAGGTAATTAGAATTGTGCGTTAATTTAATTTTACCAAGGTAAACTCATTGTACTGACATGAATATTTCCAAGTTTTCATGCTCCCATTCTTTCGAGTACCTTCCACTTGAGGTGCGATTCGGTTGAGAGTAAAATTACATACAAGAAACGCATGCTTGAAACGCATGAAAGCTTATTATCGCGCTGCTGTACGTATAATTCAAAGGAGTAGAAGATGAAACATCTTTTGGAGGAAAAGAGAAAGAGAGAGAAAGAGAAAGGAAAAAGTAAATTTGGCGGTATTTCGTGTTAGCTTGTAATTATCTTCTATGTGAAAGGATTGCACGAACCAATTTTTCGCGAGGTAACTTGTAATTAGTCTCGAAGTTATTTGTGGTTTCCGCTTGAAACGACATATGTGTTTTTGTCTATTTAAAGTTGTATATGCCGCGTAGCTGTGTAAAGAGAATTACTCTGTGTGTCAATACTAAAAATATAATCTCACCAATGATTATTTTCTTCAATTATTTGTTAATTTATCTAACAGAACTACAAGTAGAAAATATTTAAAATTTGTTTTAGATTTAATAAACGTAGAAAACTATATGCTCTTAAAAACATTTCAGTAAAAAATCAGTTAAAAAATTATCGAAATATGCGTGCAGGCAACAACTACTTTTTTAAGTTAATTTAATGTCTTACGCTAATGTATTTCGTGGAACATATTTAATCTGCGTCCTACATCTCTATTGCTTTCCAACAAAAGACTCTCCTTTTCGTCGCTGGCTGCTTTAAATCGATATCTTTTTAGATTTAAAGATTTATTTTTATATTTCGTTTTATTTCTTCAGAATGAAAATATCAAAGAATCGAAACAGATGTTCTAGCAAAATAGGTAATTTGTACAATCGTCATGCAAACATCCCATTAAAATTTAAATGTGTTTTGCAATTCTGTATATCGAATTAGTATGACGAGTCGAATTCATTTGAACCACGTGTCGCTTAAGAAAAATCGTGACTCCGTGTTGGACGGCAGCCAGATTTGTATTGTGGCAGAATGCTTCGATAAAATCATAATTAATTCAAGGCACGTGCTGCAACAAGATAAGTCATAAATTTAAGTGGAATTACAACACTTTGATAAACTTGTACATAATCACTGTTGCTTTGAGTCACTTTCTTTAGGCTAATAAACTACACAATTTTTATAGCGGCACGGATTTGTTATACAATTGTATTTTCTCTTTCTGTTTCAGGTATGTATAACTCCTTCGATCATTTATCATGACTACATTAATACACAGCGTTTTGGTTCTGCACCAGAATTGTAAGTTGATAATAAGATTACTTATACAATTATAGATTTTGTAGGAGTTCGTAGTTTAGTTTAGAAATAATAATATATGCGTAAGGAATGAAAATAATAACGAATGAAGGTAATAAAAGCGCTAATATAATGCGTGAGTCATTCTGTTATCGTCTATGTACATGCTTTACGTGCAAACTTAGGAAAATGCAGCAATCATTGATTTCAAAAAAGCTATATATATTTATTAAAAACTCGGTGTTTTCGTATATTAAATTCGACAGATCGTCGGGTTCAAATTAAATTTTTGAAGGAAGTATATTTCTAGTACAGTATAATAAAGAGCTATTTATAGTAATAGTACTCGTAATTTTTTAAATTAATTTTTAATAAAATAAAACTTGACAAATATTTTTTTTTGCTTAAACGAATTAAAGCTTTTTTTTAAGGAGACAGGCGTTTCTTGCATTTTTTTTTATTTTTGCTTGACTCTGTGATATTTAATTCATTTGAAGCTATTTCGGTGCTGGTTATTTTCAGCCTTCTTAAGGCCAACGTATAATATCGATTTAATATTACAAGGATATCATTCTGTCTTTCTCTTAGCGAACTTTACATCGATTTTGCTTTACGAGCAAGTTTTTCAGTCGCTTTTTCGTTTCTTTATCTACTTACTTTTTTTATATTAGCACATAATCGAAGACGCTTGTCAAACACAAGCGCGTGATTGCAAAGAATTTGTTTTGTTATAATCAAATAACCGTTTTCAAGTCTTTTTAACGTTGTTTTAAATGAAGCATGCCGCCATCTCTCACGAATATTCCGAGTTGCTTATTAGCGATCAATAAAACCTCACGTAGGTTTATCGTGATGAAAATCGATGAAAAATTAACAAGAAATTCTAGAAAATAATATATTTGTCATGACATATCTAAGGGGAAGGAACAAATTTGGGAATCGCGACTAAATTAATCTTATAACAAGAAATGGAGCACAGATTCTTCTTTCTTTCCACCGACAGCCGGTAAAGCTTTCTCTGCAATCGATTGTAGAGTGACTAGTATACCGCCAGCAGATTCTATCCACGGGATGTGGCGCCTCCATTTCTGCCGTAAATCTCTCGCGTTATCAAACTCGTGTAGTAAAAGATGTGCTCTGCGATGTCCTGCGTGTGTGTTATCATCTACATGACTCAAAATTATGTTAATTACAGCAATAGATTACTTGGAATCAGTAATTTTTTAACAATATTTATGACGTTAATTATCGCGCGATTTTTGAATGTATATAACATTTAAATTCTCAGTTATATTTAGAATTCAAATTCTAAAAGAGAAATATCTAGTTGAAATAAAGAAGTAAACAGAAGGAGTGTTATCTAATTACTTCTCGAGGCACTTATTTTCGGAAACGCTACTATATTTTAAGTTTCTGCTCACAATCAGATTTTCTGCTGACTTTCTATGTAGACTTTGTGGACAAAGGCAACACGATAGTGCTTCTCTAATTCACTGTTTTAATCATTAAACCAGCTCCGCGATTGATATATTATGTTATTAAAGCTCACCAATGTACGTTATTACTGGAATGCACGCTTTAAGAATACAAATTTTATTAAGAATTCAGATTATTTCTCGACCGAAAAAAGGTCTCGAAAATTCGCGCAGATTCTGTATTAATAAATTAGATTTCAATCGCTTTTTACGGCAATCGATTTTACCGACGTGATAAAATTTTTAATTGGTTGTCAGCAATCTTTTTCCTTTTCTTTCCTTTTTCTTTGTTCAATGCTAAGTCGTCTATAGTTTCATAACGGCGGTTCATTATTCTTTCTTCATTATCGTGGTAATTAATGATACTGCAATATTGAAGAGAGTGACTGCGGCAGTGACTCGCGTTTCCGTAGACCGTCGCAATCACCGATCTCGACATTCAGAAAATCGGAGACAAACGAAGAAAGAGAATCACTGATTTTCTGCTCTTCATCTGACATCGCGATCTGTGATCGTTCGCGCAGCGTAATTAAGGCCGGCCCGGGAATTCTTTCGTAAGAAAACTAGGAAGATCCGACAGTTCGAATGCCCCAGTTCCACAACTTTTTTCGTTCTCGTCGAACGTGGCATTTAATTAAAACGCGCATTAACGGCACGGCGACTTGGTTGAGAAGAAATTTTGTTGCACTTGTTTCAAGCAACGAGCTTTTTCATTGTTATTTCAAGATATATATTCGTGTATGATGCAACGCTTTAATGACCTCTAACGTGATGTCGAAATTGTTCTTAATTAAATGGAAGGCCTTGAAATTTACTTTAAGTTTCTCCGTGAACCGTACTTTCCGACGCGAATTAATCCCCCGGGAACAATGTGAGCAATAATTAATTTTTTATCTTCTGTAGCTGCAGAATTACATATATACCTTTCGAAACTCTTCATAGAAGATAAGTATTATCCATCTATTGATATAATATTTTAATTAAAGCTATGTCAAATTTTTATACATGCATATAAATATGTGATTATCTAAAACAATATTAAAACATTATAACTCGCCGGAATTTTTTATTTTTTTTTTTACATAAATTTTATTACGCATGGTGTAAAATTAGAAGTTCAACAAAACACTCTTTAGTTTCATTGTTACTGATAAATTTATATCGTCTACAGATGAATATATATTTTCTTCTGTTGTTTTAAAAATATAATCGAATTAGCAATTTATTTCAAGTACCTTAGCAAATAGATGCTCATATATTGTTTTCCGTTGCGTAAAACCGTTTATTTATTGTTTAGAACAATATTTAGCAAAATTTTCGCTCCCTCTATATTAAATAACATTACTAAACGTAATATTTTAATGCTCGTAAGATACTAGGACGCGACGAAATGAAGCTCTCACAGTTTCATGGGCAGCTTTCGAACAACTGACTTCCATTACTTCTCACTTGCTGACCTAATTCGCTACCATGGTTCTCAGCACGTTCATGGGTAGAATTATTTATCAGCACAGTTCGTACAATCGGTTTAGTACATCGGCTTTCGCCTACCATCCTCCAGTTGACTCTTAGATTGGCCGTCGGGTACATTAAAAATAAATTATTCCTTCGAGAATTACGATGATTGGCCATCGATCGCGAGCTTGCCAGCTATTATCGCAAATGAGTTATTGAAGCTATCATCTTGATGTGCGTGCTTCTCGTCCAAGATATTTTTTGTACTATTTTTCTCTCCTCTCCATTTTGCTTCTTATCTCCTTTCTCTATCTCTGCGGAGACTTATTCTGTTTTCCATGGTAATTCGCATCGCGATTACTTAAAGCCACTTCTATTTCACCGCTGCAGTTTCAAGATCATGTATCGTCAGATTTTCAAGTGTTCCACGAATGCGGAGGTTCGTGCGCACTTGCTGTCCTTAACCCATATCACGAGACGCGCTTTAGCCTGCACGTGGCGCCCTTCGAGCGTCACGTTTCTCTCGGAAGCGCAATCAATGGATACCATCCTCACTTCTCTGTAACCGGAATCCTATTTCCCAAATCCGCTCTCCAATTTCGATTAATTCCGCAATGCAATGAATGATAATTTTACACGGATTTTACGTATCTTTAACACTTTGTTCCGAGAAGAAAGATCGACCGGATAATCTAGCGCAATGTTTCCTGTCGAATAGTTAGTTTTAGGATTGCATGGTGCACAATGCGTAGTATTTACATCTAGAATGGTGGCTGAATCAAATTTACGCACGTTATGCATTCTAATCGCTTTCTATACCTATCTCCGTTGAAGCTCGCGAGGGATAGTCGATGCGCAAAACTAGAGTATCGCGCGATAGCGTTTCGTTTTCCGAACCACGGCAAATCCGTGTTTCAGAGAATGGCAAACAGTAAAGGTAACCGCGACGACCACGGATCAATTGTCCGAACTGTTGTTCCCCGATGAGTGCCGTTTGTTACCGATCAAAGTCGACTACCGACGAACCGGAACACACCCCCCCTTTCTCTCTCTCTCTATCGGAGCAAAAAAACCGCAGCGCTCGCCACAACGAGATCAAACCTTCATCCCTCTCATCATGGTCCGAAGCTTTCGCAGCAAGAAAAGCATGCCTCTTTGTCGCAAAACCGTTCTTTAGCGGTTTCCAACGAGCTTTACCTGACATTCTCCGGCCCGGGGCGAGTCCGCGGCCCGAATAAGGGATCACCACGGCGTGTGTACCCCCAAGAGCGAGTGAGAAACGAATGCGACCGACCGCGCGCATCCGTGACCTCGATGTATTCAAGCTTCCCGATTTCATTCGAGGTTACGCTTAGCGCTGTGCCCGGGGCATAGCAAGTCGCCAAGAGTGCTTTAAAGCCTTTAAAGTGCTCTGGAAAATCGTACCGAACGCGCTACCCATTATCCGGTCAAAAGCTTCGTCGGTTTTTTTTCCGCGAAAACCCGCAGGCACAATTTACTCTTCTCCCATTTTCAAGCGGCGAGTCTGCGTTGGAAGGATTCGAAAGTTCTCCGAGGACACTCGCTCTCGCATCTTACAGGCATCTCCGTAATCGTATAATTTTTCCTTTAATCGTTCGCGCATAAAATTTAACAATATTAATCGATAAAGAAACGTTGAAAGAATCTATAAATAATCGTTGTCCAATATCAGTTATAGTTAAGTAAGAATTAAAATTTTTGCTTTTTTGAAATTATTTCTGGCATCTCTGTGCAATAATACCGATTATCTTATTATCTTATGGGTAATCGAATCATTTTTAAGACGA
This sequence comes from Temnothorax curvispinosus, assembly GCF_003070985.1. Taxonomy (NCBI): domain Eukaryota; kingdom Metazoa; phylum Arthropoda; class Insecta; order Hymenoptera; family Formicidae; genus Temnothorax; species Temnothorax curvispinosus. The sequence continues at coordinate 143,617 of NW_020219297.1, read as the reverse complement.
AGAAGCGCAGTTAAGAGGTAAAAGATGGTCTATCCGCAATATCTTAATAACTAATCAATAGATCGTTGCGGTGATCTTATTCGCAGTCTTCACCATTCATTGCCGCTACCGGATTTAGAAACGTATTGCAAAGGTGCACTATTCCCTCGCGAGTGCTTCGAGATTCATTTGCTTTTCGCTTCGGTCCAAAATAGACGATAGAAAAAAGGAAGAAAGGATGGTGAAGCGAAGACGAGTAGCATGGCGCGGTGCAATGACGTTCGGAATTCTCGAAGGAAAACCGCCGTTGATCGGAAACCACTTCACGGAGCACTCCCTTAGAAAAGTAAATGAGAGAATCGCGTCGTAACGACGTGGAGAGAATCTCGTGGCTTCTCGTTATACGAGCGTGTAATTGATGCTTGTAATCGATACGGATGCTGGCCATTATGCAATGGCATGTGCAGAGCGTTCCGCAATCACCGTATAAATTTTTAATAGCGTATTCTGGAGATTAAGTAGAAAAAATTTCATAACACGGAAATAGAATATATGAATATGTCAAAATCAGCGTCATATCGACGTTAACGTCATCATTTTTACATTCATTTTATATAATCAACACCTATATACATGTATATATAAATAACGGGTCCGTTTTATTTTTCCCTGTATTTTTAAATTCTGTAAATATTGAATATCTATTCACCCACGCGTTTGCGTCACAATGCATAGAATAAATCATTAATACAAAGGCTTCGTCAAGGTGAATTAATTGCTATACTTGCAAAATGTTAATCAGATTATTATTACGCTAATATAAAAATAACATTATTCTGATAAAAAAATATCTTTCCATTGATCAATGCTAAACTATATTATATAAATCAACAATGCGTCATTTTAAACTATAAATGTCGCTCTTAATCAAATAGTTTTAAGTATAAGATATTATCTAAAAAAATGTGCATCCACACCATCCACACATTTGTCTACGCGAGTTATTTCATTTACATATTTGTTATTAAGAGCAGCATGATTTAAGTACTTAAATGCAAATCCTACATTATCAATGTTTAAATTTAATTGATGACTTCTGTGGATGATTAATGGACATCGACGTGTTCGAATCTTGACACGCAACATTTATCCATGGGTTAACTTCACTAACACCTGCCGCGTCATTTGATAAATTGATTATATACGATACGTACGATATATACAACGGAAAATAATAATTCATCTACGTGAATAACTCAACTTTCATAACAATGCAAAATATCTCGTATTCATTTATTTCCCCAGTGATAATTTATGAACTCTAACTCTCTTTTTCGAACTCAAAAATAATTGTCAAACATTGAGTAGAATATTTCCACTAAACACGAAACTGTCTAAAATCATTTAACGACTCAGATTTTAACGTGACGTAAGTCTAGTTGAGAAGAACGGATTAAAATCAATTTGCGAGTTATTTCGTGAGAAAGTGAGGAACGGCGCGTACAAACTTATTAAATTCCCGATAAACGTGACATTCATGGCGCGTTGAAATTACCGTTTGGAATGTATGATTCGCGTGCCAATAAGCTCACGGTATAACTAGTAGTCCGCGGGGTAATTATTTCCTGCCGGTCAGGTAATTTCTACCCAGTGTTGACGTGCGTGGAATATTGACATTTCGCATATCGTAGCATGAGCACGTGGCTAAAGGCTGATCTACGCTCATTTGCACGCAGCGTAACAAATAAACTTTACCGAAAATTATTGTTCGCATTTACCGGCGTAAACCGTGAAAAATTGACTTCAACAGAAAACTATTGCTCTTCCAGATTGATAAAAAATTTCTATTCAATAATCTTTGAAAAATATTTCTCTGCTATAAAATATTCTACTCTGCCGACAAAGATTTTTGTTGAGATTATGCTCCAATATAAAATTTATTACAATAAAGCTGTTAATTAAGTTGGGATAAAACTTTTGTTACTAAGAATTTTGTATCTATCGCAAATAATCAAGAGTCGTGATATAGTATTTTTATCTCGTCCGCAAAAGTATATGAATCAGCCTTAAACTGTACAAACAAACATCTCCGCAGGCCAATATCATACCAACTAGAGTTCGCACGTGTATCGTAGTCATAACGTGTTTTCTACCGTTGATATCTTGTCATTTGCAGATACGCAGAGACCATATCACGCTTACAATATTACTCAAAATAATTCAGGCATTAGTTAACGGCTATTATACGAAAAGGCAATTGCGTTAAAGTCGCCGAAGCCAGCATTTTTCAAAACGCATAGTGATAATATAATTCAGATCTTCCAATTATAATTTACACTCAATTCTATGCGTGATATAGCTTTTCGTTTAAAAGGTAAATCATAAATTAAGATTTTAATTTGTTTTATTGAAGAAAACTTAAGAACATAAGTTCTATATACTTTTACTATAAATTCTATATTTTCCACATATTATGTCTCTATAAAAAATTAAGTTTGAAATAAATACATGCCCTTGAAATTATCAGTCCAAGTATAAAAGGTAGAGAAGAGTTTGTTCCACCTGCATTAGAAATATGGTTTACGACGCAATAGCTAATGCACAATGCTTTTAATGGAGAGCTCATTTGTTACGAAGTGTGGAATTATTCTGTGAAAGTCCTGTGGTCACAGTTTTCGTGAAAATTGACTCTGGTATCATAAATTTAATCGTATAGCTGGAGAAACGTTTAGTGTGCATTTACGCTTGATAACATTTTATGCAAACATTACTACTAGATGCCATGGACAATGAATATGGAAATTTTAGCTTGAAACTAGAACAGATATAATATTGCAGATATTATAATACTTCAGCCTATACAATAAATGAAATTTGATAGGTTCTTCAGTAATATATTAATTTCGGACAATAATAAGAGATATTTATTATTTGGTATTAAATATTAAATTTCCAGATATTAAATGATATTTTCGTGGAAATTTTTTGTACCGTGTTTATCACATTTAATTAAAGGAAACCTGTTATTCAATTTTAAATATGTTTTGCAGAAGCAATATTTTGCGTTTATCGGTTTAGGTATTTTATAAATTTTACTACATCATAATTACGCAACATCGATATTACGGATTAACTTTGAAATTCATAATTTCGTCGCTTTAATTACTCTTTGTAATCGCCTGTGAATATCTCAAAGCTTCTTTATTAAATTTTTTAGGATCTTTGCAATATGTCTAAAGTATTGAACAAGCACAAGAAGTTACTCAGATAAAATTCAAAGAAATTATGTAAGAGAAGGTATACAATTTTTAATATCCTATATGTTCTCACAACTATTGTTGTAAATGTTTATGGATAAGTTTTGACATCACACATCGTAGCCTCAAAAAGAAAAAAGATTACAAAAAGATTTTATAAGATAATCAGTAATAATTATATCACTGTAGTAAATCACATCTCTTAGAAAATTGAAAGTAGTGAATAATAACGAACTAATTTCCACAAACATTTCTCCAATCGATATACAAAGATAAATTTCATATTTCTCAAATAAATTTTAGATTTAATATCAGTTTCTTTTTAAGTAGATTTATATTAATAATTTAATTTTTATCAAAGAAGTAATAAAATAACATTAGCATAGTTAATATTTGCTATTAATAATTAACTGGTTAATATTATTAAATAAATGTTAATTGAATGTATGCACATAATATCCATATATAGAAAATCAACCAATAAAATCAGTTAAATAGTAAAAAACAATATCGCTTTGGTTAAAACTAATAATAAATAAGAGATCGGTACACGCGTATAATAATAGTTACAGATTTAAATACAATAACTTGATGCAATACTATTGGCCAACTTCAATCAATATAGTTTATAATTAAAAAATTATTTTAACTTTGACATATGATTCTATTATTAATTGCATAAAAAGGAAAGATTACCATCTCTGTAAGATAACTCTTTTATAGTGAGAAAAGGACACGCGTAAGAACTAGTGATTTAAGTGTTCCTCGTTGTGCGAGTCAATATTACAGCAGCGATAAAGCCTTTATAACGAAGATAGAATCTATGTAGGTATTATAGATGAAGAAGATTCAATTAAGATTGTCGCGAGGTAGAACGATTTTAATGAAGGCGCGACATCGAATCAATAAGCTCGAGAAATCTTACGGCGCGGCGTCGCGGAAATGTATCGTTTACGCGAGAAAATGTAGAATATCATTTTCTGCATTAATTTCCCTCTGTACGTATTATACTTTGTCAGGCTGAAAATTTTCGCCAGTGACAAGAGATATTCTTCAGTGTAATTTTTTTCAAAATGTAATTGTATAAATTGCGGTGGAATTGACGCTCGCTACAATGGATGTCAGGATCTAGAGGATTAATTCCGCGGTCGGATGCGCCGACAATGCATCACGCGGCTTGCGGAAACGACGACGCGTTATCGGAACAAAGTCGGAATCGTTACATCGAGGCTTTTGCCGCGCCGGTACGTTTCGTACGCCCGCGTCGACGAGGCCGCGGTGCTGACTGCTGGCGGTGGCGGTGGCGGTGGAGGCAGCCAGGGCCACGAAATTCCCGGGACACGAGTCGCGGGGACGCAGCGCACCCACGCTGCACCGCCTAGGCGTTGCAACTGCAAGCTGCAACCCCCGGCCTCGGTGCGGAACCGCAAAGCCTCGCCGCGCACTCCTTAACACCTAACTCTGCTGCTGTTAACATTTAAAGGACAAAGGATTTAAAAGGCACTTCCATTGCGACTAAATGACGAAAGTGAAAGGGCGGAGAGGAAGGAGGAGAGAAAGGGAAAGAGACAAGTCGCAGCAAACCGAGCAAAAATGTATTCCTGTAAGCTTGATACTCGCAATTTGCGAAATAGCAGTGACTAAGGTTAATAATTTTTTCATTAATTTTTTAACCAAAAAAATGTGTAGTAATAAATATATGGATACTTAATACGCTTAGAGTTTACTCGAATACGAAAGAGATTATTTTTATGATGCAGTTTGTTTGTCTTTTATTGACGTTTAACTTTCTTGTTTTATTAGTAACGATGTGAAAATAACATGCATTTGATTGCATATTTAAACAACTGAAATACCTGGAATTTGTTTTTAGTTCAATTTTAATATGCGCTTTGAACGGAGATATCACATATTAGATTCTCTCTTTTTTTTACCCTCACTGTGAAAACACGAGAATACGATTTTATCTACGAAAATCGAATATAATCGTACAGTGGGAATATAGTGACATAGTCGGTGCTTAAAGCTGAGAGACAAGGCTAATGTCAAGGTCGCATTCGGTAAGCTTCTCTAGATTTTCCAGGGGGGGGGAGGCTCGGGTAACCTCAACCATATCTTTACCGCATATCCTTGGGTATTAGAGACGTAGATCGTAATTCAAAGGCAGCTTCGCAAATCCGCGAATCGCTCTTCGGATGTAGTCGCTCTGCAATGTAATAATGGAGAGATTTAAGGATTTCCTTTACAGTTAATAAACGTACTATTGTCATATTAAGCTACTAATACAATATAATTAATGCATAAAATTTAGAGGTAACTTTGATTAGTAATATTTATTAATATCGCTTTGAGATGTTTAAATGTTTTACGAAAGAAAACGTAGCGTATAAAGAAATATCGTTTGCTAAATATTTATGTGTTGAATAAATTACGCGAAACGCTTATATATATAGACTGCTCAAAAAAGACACTTAGTGAAGCTGAGATGTTTCGCGCAAGATTTTCGCTTGATTCTCTTTCCCCATCATGCATTTTTGCGCGAACTTAAATCATCATGCACTTCATAAGAATTCTCACGCGTTATCCTATCTCAACTCGGCGTATTTCCCTCGCGAACAACCTTGTAACTTCGAGCTTCTATGAGATTGCCATGTGCGCAAATGAAGTTTTCTCTACTCTGCTTTCGTTGGGTAACGATGTTCCCGATCGCGGGTAGAGATGTAAAAGGAATTTCGTTCCTTCCTTCCTCGCGAATATTGCCCTTTCTATATTCTTTCCAATCCTCCCAGTCGATGTTGCTCTTCCTTCGCAGAGCGGCAAAGATACTTCTTTCCCGTCTTAGCTTCGCGATACGAGTAAGAAGCGCGACGGTTTTTCCCTATGGTTCTCCGTTTCAGCGAGAGCGGCTTTCGCGAATGCGCTTTTATGTACCGCGACTAATGATCTTTGTGATTGATAATACATCTGTACGTATCTTCCTCGGGCAAGCGAGGAACGCATCTCTCGCAATGTAATTTTTCATCCATTTGAAGAAAAAGAATTTTATTTATCTGAAAAATATATTTTTCCATCCGACCATTATATGATATATAGACATTAAGATATCTTGTTTCTTGGATGGAATTTTTTGTTGAATACATGAGCTCGAGGAAGGAAATAGAGAACACGAGAATCTCGATTAACTAATTAAATCTTTGTGAAAACGGCAGTTTCTTGAGATCCAATGAAAAATAGTCCAATTTTGTTGTCGAATTTTCGCGGCGATAGATCACCCAGTATTTATACACGCGCGCGTACATCGCAGCGCGGTCGAGTGTCACAATGAGCCGGATTATCATCGAGATTTATCGACAGCATTGAAATCCGGTTGCTGGAATGTGGTGCGCAAGCTTGGCGCATTGGAATCGTAATTCTTGCGGAAAGACCCGGACGTGCAACCGTTTCGAAAGCGCATTCGAGAGCTGCATCGGAAATTCGCGTCGCTTCCAAGTGTCAATCGATTTCTATCGGGCACGCAGATAGTAACGGCAATCGCCGGGAATGTAAATATGCGCGCCTGTCAGATGTAAGAGTGGGCGTAAGAGCGGTACCAGTCAGCATATAAGCTGTTATCGGTATCGCGTATAGACGTTACTTAATCCACGTTTGAAAGGAAATAAGAAGCTCGAGCTTATAGCCATATCCGTAATAAAAATGGAGAAATGTTCGCTAAAATGTTTTGAACTGAATTTGAAGATCCTCTTGATTTTGTTTGATGAATAACGGACAGCCGGAACGGCATGTCATGGTTTATTTCATGTTTTCGTGCTCGCCAACGGCATCGCATTAACGCGGTAGAGAAACGTCAATTAAGTAACGAAGAGTTTTAGTCTGATAATGCAGTCAACTATGGTGAATTAAGTGTGCCACTCCGATGCGAAGCGAACAGAATTCGATTTTAGATTACTGCTCCACGTGCAACATTAATTACATGTAATTAGCCATTTATGTAGATTTCCGCATATGCGCTGTAGCTCGCGTTTTACCACGCGCAGTTCGATGAAATCACTCAAACGCACCATATTAATTCGTTGATAATTAGCGATATTACATGCATTAATATTTGCTTGACCTTCTCGAGGAACAATAGTCCCATTGTAATTTATATACGCCCACAATACTAGGATTCGATGAATAACTTGGTAATGCAATGCAGGTTGATCTGGCGTTCAAATTTTGTGCGCGAGGTCGCAGAAGGTATTTACCAAATATAACTTCGCCAATAACGCGTTTAAAAGGATTTGGGCGGCACGTGTGCACCATTGCGCACATTTACTCGCTTGCAAGTTTGTTAAAGTAGATCTCATTAGAATAAGTACGTCACGTAATAAGGAGCTTAAATTTACTAAATAGTGCTTTCTCCCGATAGAAGTTAGAGTATATCGAAGTAAAATAATTAGTTTTAAAGCAGAATATATTTTATAGATTTGACGAAATAGTGTCTTTAGTTTAATTAATAAAATAACACATTTTTTAAATTGAAATATAAAATGTCAATGCAAAAACTTCCGACTTCTTTTACGAGGAATTAATTGAAACCAAGATAATCGTGAGAATGCACGCGATCTCTGATACTCGGTCTCTTGTATTTGAAGATCAGGAGTGGTTTCATTTTGCATAATATGCCATTTTTCAGAGAGCCAATTCAGCAAGCGATGATCGATCGCTCGGATGCCATATTAAAAGTATCGTCGTGCGTGATAGCACGTTATTACATGCCGCACGTGGCAACACATTGAACGCCGGTATTTCTTTATTTTTTTATACGTGTATATATGTGCGGGACCATCCCCAACATGTCGCGGCCAAATAGCCGAAGTTCGACCATATCCCGTGACAGTGAACGATGAGCTTTTTTGTTTGAGGCTATAAACTCTTTCGCGTTTGCGGACACGTGCGATCGACTTGACGATCTCGTCGGGTTCGTTACCGTGATTAAGGTCTGCGCCATTTGCGATAAAACACGAGTGAAAGAAGCATTCACGCTGCATCGTCTTCGCCACTGATAAATAATTCCTCTCCACTAATCGTAAGAAACGGGAATCTATCCTTTTTACAGAATTTTTTTTCGCGACTAATTATTTTGTCGAACGCAATGACGTAAAACGGTAATCGTATTATGTATAAAGAAGCACCGATAATTAAAACTGACTCAAAATACAAGTAATTAAAAGTTCGTGCAATTAAAGGGCTTTCTATTTATGCGCGTGCAGACTAATTACAAAATTTAAAAGAAGTCATGCATTTTTTTTATCTTTTTATAATGCATCTTTTGTGAGAGATAAAATAGTTCCTACGTATTTCGTTCAAGTTTAACATTATGTTTCAAACGACCGAAATAATATGAGAACATTTTTCGTGCAGTCGGATGATCCCTGAGCGAAGGAAAATAAAAATTGAAAAAATAAATATGTAACGAAAAAAAGTTATGGATCTCGTTTATGTGAAAATGTAGCTTTTCAAATAGCGCAATATGTATACCAGCAACGTTGTTTCGTAAAACCGTTGTAAGGGTAGCCATTAAGTGAGAAAGCCGCTACGAAGTGCACGTTACTCGTTTCTTAGGTCGTTTATTCTTTTTTCCAGAGCATCGATGTAACACGCATTTCTTCTCCGGGCTGGGTGCATAAACCGCCGAGAGAATTTTGTAGCGACGAGCGAACGTACGCGTAAAATTTATGGGCTCTTCTAGGCTCATTCACTAAGCGACTCTGTTCAATGTAGTTTCCACCGTGATGAAGAATTTCATATATACAACACGATGCGCGTAACACTTATACGTTCTCTCGCAGCATCGTGGCGAAACGAATCTGAGAGAGATTCACACTTGTTAAATAATATATAAGTATTTCTAGTCTTGAACAATTGTGCGTACGGTATTTTCATATTATATTATAACATAAATTATGAATGCGATCATTATCAGTAATTGTAGCTTTCATCAATATTGATTAATGGAGATTTGATATTTAATATTGATCGATTAATTGCGATTAAATTTCGTATATTTGTGCACTCAGCCTGTTTTCGCGCGAGAAAAATTTTTGCTTGCGAATGTCTTCATGAACGTGTGCGAGAATTTCCTTCAACGTGTAGATAAAAATAATAAAAAAAGTTGAAAAAAGAGAGAGAAAGAAGTAAAAGCACACAAGAATTTCGCAGCGAGCTATGCAGGAACGCAGGCGGCGAGTACGCTGAATTGTATGAGACCGCAGAGCGTCTCGTAATCTCATTTTCATCGCCCCGAGGACAGCGACGGCATTAAAGATTAAACTTTCCGGGATATTCAAACGAGGTGCCAATCGTCTTATAGCATATCTACCGGAGCAGCGAGAAATTTGCTAACATCCTAACATCTTCGTCTGATGCGAATTGCACGTTGAATTATTCTTTTCCATCTCGCTGACGTATCTCAATCCCCCGAGATGTTGGTGGTAGGTCATTCGTGTCACTTGAAATTAGATTTTGATGAACGACAGCCTTTTACAGGATGTTATTATAAAATAAGCGTCTTTCGACAAACGCATATTAAATGTCGTGTTAAAGCGACAATTATATATCTTAATATAAAGTTGTGCTGCAATCTATTACTCGCGCGAAAATAGTTCATTTGTTACGTATTATTATTTTAACATATTCCAACAAATCTGACGCATTATAGTTAAAAGATTTCGATAAATATTAACGACGTAATTTAAATAAATCTTGCCATAGTATAAAAAATTTGTCGAATGTTTATTTAAATTATACAGCTTAAAAATATCTATTAAAAATATATCTAATATTTTTTTAAAATAAACATTATAGTACGCATGCGCATTATAGAAGCATAGAATAAAACATGCAGAACATGCATTCTTGCAAGATTTATTCATATTGATGTGAAGCGTAAAAGCTCGCCATTAACCTGCCTAAGTAATACGTACAATGGGCAGACATGAATAGAACACATAAATAGCTTAGAGATGTATAATGTAACATAAAAATAGACAAAAAATTCTCTCTCGACGCAAACCATCAACGGTCTCTTCACGCGTCGCGATATTTTTACCTCGATACGTGTCGAAATAACGTGCTTCGGACAGACAGGTCCAACATTAATGGCCATCGCGACCTTAACTCGGGCATCGGAAAGGTTGGAAGGAGGTTTTTACAACAACCTCGTTCGCGGCATATATTTCTCCCGCTGCCGATGCGAGCGGAAATATACGCGAATAGACTTTTCCGTCGCGACAGTAAGCCCGACGATGAAAGCGCGACTTGCGACTGACGGTAGCTCACGTTGCACAATATTCGTCCTCTTTTCCTAGCTTTCACGGAAGATTATCGTTGATGTCACGCCTCTGGATACTGGTTTTAATCCGCTCGTAGCCGAAGATGTTTGTGCGAAACTGAATTTCGAGCGAGGTTCTTCTCAAATTTGATTCCTTTATGGAAAAAAACAGATTTTTTTAAATTGTCGAGAAAGATAATGGAACAGTGAAAAATCGTATTTACTTATTTTTAACCGCCATTTAATTAATTTCTTGTCACAGCATAATGAGACACGTCGACATTCCATTAGATATATCGAAAAATTTTTGCATAGCTATATTTTATTTCTTGTATCACAATATGTCAGATATTGGTTAAATTTCATAATTCGCAATTTTATCGGGGGTATATTTGTGACTCACGATAAAACGAGATTCTGGATATTACCTCTTCTTTTCTCTTATTTCTGATAGGATATATGATATATCATTTTGGTAGGATTTTTCAAATATCTTTTGAGACACGTGTATCCTAAGGATCGCGACAATGTATTATACTTTCAATCTCTCGTTTCGGTGAATGGAACAAAAGCGAATATCGCGGATTTAGCCCGAAGCGGATCCGAAATAACGAAAGACTGCAGAAAGAGGAACAAGGGGGGAGGAAGGGGCCAGCGCGCAAGGAATTGGAGGCTGTAACGAGATGTTACGAGGGGGCGGCATAAATCCATAATGCCGTAACGCAGGCAGGAGTACTGGTTAGATTAGCCCGACTGACAAGAACAAACGACGTGGCAGGGCTTACTGTTGATACAAGTGCATAACGACCACACCCGCCTCCTCCACTTCCTTGCTGCCATCCCGATCTCCGCGCTGGCGCGAGACATCCGCCATTGATTTATCGCGCGATGTTTTAACCGCGACGTCCATAGTACGCGGATGAGGAGTATACCGGACTAAATCGGACTACGCCATCTCGGACGTCTATATCGAAATACGGTGGTAAATCATTGCTTTGCTTTAGGTAGGGAAACTTTGCGAAACGCGATTAACGGGAGCTTCAAATTAGTAGATGAGCTCGTTTGCATCTTGTTAGATCAATGTTTTAACGAGGTGTCGTTTTTTTTTTCAGTACGCGATATCACATGATAAAAAGATCTGCTTTTGGACGAACGGCTTTGTCGATCAAATTACGCGCTAATGCAACGGTACACTTTATTTATGCACCGATAATCGTAATTATTGAGTCAACGAAATGTGATAAATGAAATAATTATGATGTTAATTATTTTATTTGCTCAACCGACTTGTCGTGTTTGTTTATGCATACATTAGTTTTGTTTGGCCAAGCAATTTTTTAATTTTGTGTAATATGCATAATGTACTGACTGTTAACTTGAAAATCTAGAAATATATTCCGTTTCTATTTCTTAATTTCTGAGAACATTCGCAATTCTATCGGATCACTGGGAAACCTGCAAAAGTTGATGCAATATGGTTGGTGAATATATATGTTACTGAATTTTTAATTTAAGCATATTTTCCGTAGTTCTTGGCCGACCTCACGATCATTAAAACTAATAGTTATGACGATGACAAAGTAGGTTGGTTCTAATGTATAGCGGCGGACTTTGGCTATCGATATCGGTCAAACTTTGATGAAGCCAGTGTACCTCGAGTACGAAGATATCCCGGTAACGTTCGATCGATAAGGCGCTTTGGATCTCATGGTATTCAAAACAGGCGCGCGAAACTAATACCATTAGTACCACTCGATATATAGGGAGAGACCGATCACCGAATTTCATTATAGCGTAAAATTATATATACTTTGAGCGGTGTAACCCGATTCAGAGCGAACTTTTCGGGGGCCAATCGATTCGCGGAAATTGCATAACGAATTATTACTCGCGCTGTCTCGTCCTTGCATCTCTATTTTGGACAATCGTTGGACGAATGATAAACGGTAACGAAACGGAAGTTACTAACTAAACGCGACGGCGGAAGATAGAATTCTGTCCGTAGTATTAATTGCAGTGGCCACTTTCGCAGTATGTCGAATCGAGTTGGTTGTAACAGCCTTCTGCTCCATTGCGTCTAGCTTTACATTTCAACTGCGCCATTGTATCATCCCCCACGGAGTCCAGATGTTATCGAAGCGATTACATGCGCGTGCGTTTCTAACAGAGTGCTTGCACGTTTCGAAATGCATGGAAAAGCAATGGGTGTTGGTGAAAGTTATAACAAGGCTACAGTCAGAGTATGTCGATATTAACTTCGACTACTGAGATTTAACACTAACTTCGATGTATTACATCCATCGTGGTATCGTTGCGAGCGTCGGCAACGCAAATTTCTATGGCTTTACATTTCTATGGTAATAATCATTTTCAACGTCTACTATCAACCGAGTTCATATACAATAAATTAGATTACACGTGATGAAGTGTAATATAATATGTCTTTAACTGAAAGTTTCTTCTTCGAACAAATTCCGCGCGAACAATATTAGAAACTTCTTTTGACACGCTGGAATAAATGATGACAAGACAGAGAAAGATGTCATAGTACAAATTGTATAAAACAGATATTTCTTTTTATATTTATTGCAAGGTAGTATGATGATATTATATTTATAAAAGTAAACAGAGTCATTGTATTTTTACTATTGGTATAAATTACATAAATTTTTCACATTAGTAAAAATTACACAATATATAAATATTTGAATAATTATAATATTTTCGTAAAATATACACATATATATAACACTTTTAGATAAAAATATCGTAATTACTGATATCAATATATTTCAAAATAACAAACTTTATTGTAATTTTTGCTACAATGTTTTCTATCACGGCTGCGTAGTATCGCTTTAATAATTTTGAGAGACATATTTGAAGCTTGGTAAAGGCAAGATAGAAACTTAAGCTTTTCGCGAGCCGCGAGTACGTGACGTGACACGGGTTCGGCAATTTTGCATATGATATAGTACTTAACTTAGGGTAGATTACGCCCATTCATCTGTTCAGCTAAAGCGCAATCATTAATGCAATGCTTTCCTCGTACGCGTACACGTCTCGCAAAGACCTAATGGCACACGCGAGACTCTCTATCCTCCGAGGTGGAATCGAGAATGTTTAATGACGACGTGGCGCACGGTAAACGCCTTGTCTCGACAGAATTATGCGGAAACGATGATTATAACTGCGCAGCGTCATATCGTCATATTCTTCCGTCGTACACGTGGCGCAGATTATCCACTAGGTTCTATGTATCTCCCTACGCTTGCAGGCTCGTAAGCCGGTTATAGTGAAAACTAACTAGGACATTTTCCGTTTTATTTGTTTTTCCGCCTTCTCTCGCGCGCTGCGAAATAGCTTCCGTGTCTGCTTCACGGAAGCTCTGCCTCCTCGTAAACGCATCGTAATTTTCTCCGAGATAGTTCAGTCGCAGCGACGAGCTCGCGTTGCTATTATCGCGAAAATCGAAGACACATAAAAATGACGTTAAAAATGAGAAATGAAAAACTTGCCGCTTTGCGCTGTTGTATATTTCACATCTTATTAACCCTCTAAAATCTATAAGCATGTACTTTCGCTTATTTACTATCTTAAAATGGACGCGTTTTATGCTGACATATTGAGCCTCTTAATTTAATCTGAAAAGTGGATCTGCGCACGCGACTGGACATCGAAATCCTCTTTCGTTCGTCAGAGCGCAAGGTGATCCAATTTGGTCCGGGGATTTCGGGGCTCGTGATAGGCTCATAAAGAAACTGCATGCACGCCCAATAACAGAAATGCCGAGTAACTTCGCTGAGAGTGCTTCCACCGGAGCAGTCTCCGACTCGACCCGAGGAAAGAGAGACAATCTACCGGCCGCAAAGTGGACTGCGAGGAGACGCCATTACCCTCGACACGTCGGGGTTATCTTCCCCGACACCTGAGTTCCTCCCTGGGGATTTCTGATCGCGCGCGTGAACTGGGTTAGTCCGAATAACTTTGAATGCTTTCGTATGGAGGCATTACGCCCGCGTATAAATGCGACGCTGTTGAAGATGATGGAAGGACGGTGTCAGTGATAATATTTGAGGCGAGATGAACGCGAGAACAGACACAAACGCGGTCTCAAAGAAAGAGAGAGAGAGAGAGAGAGAGAGAGAGAGAGAGAGAGAGAGAGAGCACGCAAATATTGAATCGAATGAGAGATCTTATTGTTAGTACTTTCTTCTCGTTAATTGCGATTCTAATCATTGTTCACGTTTACCGAGAAAGAGAAAGAAAGAGAAGTAGTCTAAGCTTGCATATTCATTTCTTAAACCGATGGCCGACTGTGAGGGTATTTATTTTTCCAAATATACACTCTTGCATAACTGCGCGTAACTATGTGTAATCGGAAGCTTTGATAAAGAGTATGCTGTAATGAATGTTAAAGATCTTTTGAACGAAAAGGAGAAAACGAAATTAAACTTTAATTATAATTTACTATTAACATTCCACGACGTTTCCTTCAGTTTACGACTTGTCTAGCTTGCATCTATCATATTGTTAAGAAAATTTTGGATCTTATTTACATTTTAATAATCCACTCTATTCAGACAGAATTATAAGCAATAAAGTTTTAGCATTTAGATGTGAATCTATAAGTAATTAAATTTTAGCATTTAAATTGAGTACGTTGTCGGTATCTAATAGTTAGCTGTTAGATTAAAAAAAAAAAAAAAAGAACTTTCTTGCGTGTCTAGTTTATTATGTAGTTAAACATGAGAACACCTATCTTATAATTTATTCTTTAACGCGCAATGTAAACTTTAAATAAGTATAGTAATCCATCATATAATTCGCTTTTGATAGCGCATAAAATCACACTTTAGTGCACTCGTTGCAACCGCGAGAATGAAAATAGTAATCGAGTAGCCTCGTGTAGTCGTTCGTAATTTTACTTGTTCTCACCGGCAGCGAAAGAGACGCTTCATTTCGCTCGTAAAAGCTAATTCCCTAATTTCCACGTTAATTTATGCAAAGAACGCTCTGCGCGTTATGGCGCTTATCCTAAACCCACATTTTAACGTTCCTCCAACGCTCTGAATAATCCAATACATCCGTCGGGGCCATCCACACCAAACACCACCGCCCGGGGTTCTTATGCAAACGAGGACAATACATTTTTAATTTCATGCAAAACCACGCCACCTGCTGCAACCACTGAGTCGCGATGGATGCAGCCGCGGACGATTCGACATCTCGCCCGGCTACCAACTGGTTCCCCGGGTCTGTCATGTCGCAATCGACTCGTATTTTCCGGTCGAATTAATCGCGCGGTCAGAGAGCGTCGCTTCTTCGATGGATGAGAGACTGCTGCGTACGCCGCGCCGGATTTGCTAACGACCAACCGGGATTAAGGATAGTATGCGTTGGATGTCGATTTTGACGAGAAACTCTCGGTGCATTTTAACACCGAAAATATATATATATATATATATATATATATATATATATATATATGTCGTGTGCATTATGAGCGCAACACTCGGATTAAATTAGATACATGCAGTTGTCTTACGATTATACGGATTTATAATTTGGTAATTACTTTCGTCTTCTAATATGATTTGGGGGAATTCACAAATTTCGCTATTTTTACATCCCGGCTCTTATGGAATAAAGTAGTAAAGAATGTAGTAGCGCCGAATAATAAAGCGGTAGATAATCCATTTTACAATAGACGATGAATAATTAATTAATCAATCTAATTAATGACGTTTACTTTTCCGTATTTCTTTTTAACTACTTAAGACTTTGCCGAGCTTATGATTCATTGATAGAACCACGCGACATACACGACTATTCGGAATTAGGTCAGAACTGCTCAGCTAATTACACCGAGGTAATAGATAATTAATGGATAACCGGCGACACGGTGAACCTGACAGTTTATTCTTGCAGGAACAATGCTCATAAATGTTGGAGCAGAATAATAGTATTACATGGGTTCATACAACAAGGATGTTTTACATATTTCTTTTTAGGATGTTCTTTATTTAATTAACAATTTGATCGATGATATTACATTATGATGTAAATTATGTGGCACGGAGATAATTTGTGTTGCGCGTACTTGATTGAATGTAAACTGATATAGTTATAATTAACCGATAATTAGCGTAATTTAGTGTAGTTTATCGTAGTTTGATTTTTACATGGACGGATAGCGTGTATCGCGTATCGCGTATTTTCCGAAACGAAATAGTGTACGCCTGACGTTTTGACTGAAGAAACGAAAGCTTTAGGATTTATCAGTTTACGCTCTAATAATCCGTTGTATCAACAACTCTATATACGCTTTTGTTTGTTCTTCTATTTGTCGTCGATATGGGAACACTAACCTCTGTTAAATCAATTTCACTCCTGGCGTGCGTCATATAATCGCCGCGATTCTAATTACAAGTGCACGCGCCGATGAAACTTTTTTTTACGCCGGCGTTTAATAAAGAATTGTTCGCCGTTTACACATTTCGACCCGCTATCCCACGCATGCCTGACTATGATGATTGCAGAGGGTAATTAAAAGCATCGTGTGGACAAGAGCGCTCGGTCGTGTAATGAAAAAACACGCGAGTCACAAGCCATTTGACGAAAGCGAATTCCATTGAATATTACGAACGGCGATTGAACGGCATTTAGTCTTATCGAGAAAACGAGTTTTTCTCTCGCGGAGGCTTATATAAATTCAAATAAACGGAAAACAATCGGTGTAAATCTGGTATTGCGAATATCTCGAGGTCCTTCTGATCGAATAAAACAAAGTGGATGGAAACGAGTCGTGGAATATCAGATTTGTGAAAGAAACTTTTGAAAAAAGAGATATCTCTGTGGTGGATGATTATATTTGTTACGTCTGACAGTCGCCTCCAGGGAAATATTTTTTGCTCTATGCATATTAGAGAATACCGACGACGAATGCGAAGGACGGAGAGCATCGGCGTGTCGGACAAGCGGATGCACGTGGGCACCGTTACGTATAGCGTTGATAATAAATCGTGTCAAGGTGCAAAGGCAATAACAACTTGGCCTCGCGCATTGTCCGGGAAGTCACGAGCTTTTCCGTTCGTCGATGTCGCGTCCCGGAAAAGTAGTTTGAAAGGCGAATTGAATTGAATTTTGCCGTAACTGAAATGTCGTTTAAAGAACGATTACAGCGAACCGTATTGATTCGAAAGACTAAATAGTAGACAACGAGAGTTGAAAGGAGATAGAGGCAAAAGGGAAAGGCGCGGGAAAAAGAAAGTTAAGAAATAAGTTGAAATGACCGTCTTGTTAAAGAATTGTTCGACATTTCTTTCTTACGTTGATTATGAGATTTTGATCAATTTGCCCCCCGTCAATTTCTTTTAACGTTTAACAAAAGAAGTATCTATTAAAGGAAATATCTGTAGAAGGAAACATCTGTTCGCAATGTCATGGGTCTTTTTATATTAATTTTTGTTATAATGAATTGCTTTAACAATTGTTATATGTCGCACGAGATCTTCATGTTCAAGTAAAATAAAGATCAGTGGCATTTCTAATTTCTAAATGCCATTTACACAACGTTGCCTGAACAGATAGCTACTGACATGAAAGCTTTCCGTTACTTCTCGAAACACAATCGGTTTTTTTTATTATATTAATATTTTTTAGAATATAAGACTTTTATTAAAATTTCTTCATGGTGTTTATATCTCATGAAGGAGATTGTCATAAAGATGTACAAATATAAAGGCAGGATATTTTACTATAAAAGCATATATTGCGAATAATTTATTTAATACAAAAAGTGCACTGATATTTAATTTTATTTGTTTTTATGGCATACAAATTTTATTCTAATTTTTTATAGCTTATTTATTTATGTTTATTGATTTGATTAAACTTCTAAGCGTTGTTACGTGCTCGAGTGCATAAACTTTGTGCGCTATTATTTTTGAGCGTTCCATAACTCGGATACTTTTCACCTTGATATTTTCATATTTAAATTGTTATTCTTCGTAATCTTCAGAATACAATATTAAAATATTATATGGTAGTTATAAGATACTTTATATGTATATTCAAGAGATTTGAACGCACTTTGCCATTAATTCCGGCGAGAACCTGTAGCTGATTAAGCTATTAATCAGCTTCTGATCAGCTTAGCTGATTTCTTCGTACTTCACCTGAATAATATATAAAGTATGAAATAACTTTAAATATTATTAAGATAAATTATATTTAATTGATAAAGTAACCAAATTTATTATCAAATTATTTTAGTCAATTACTTGATTGGTTTGTCAAAAACTTTATTGAGCGGTTTCTCTTTCTCTCTCTAAAGTCTAAACAATAAATAGCAATTAATTTATTTATTTCCTTTTTCTTTTTCATTCGAAATAGGGGAGAGAATTGTTGTTTCTAAGCTTGCATACTAAAGGCAATTTCTAAAGTAGAGTTGCGGACAACGAGGCACCAATTTCCCAACCTTCGTTCTTTCCGTTGACTGAATATAAATGTAAAATTTTCACGCTTCGGAAGGGATAGAAAGGACATGAAATAGAGAGAGGAACAGCCGGACACAGAGCAGAGTCATAGCTCGATTTGAATTCCTTTGTGCGCGTTAGCGTGTATCCAGCCCCACGTCGTCTCCACTTTTTTTTTTCGTCGGCTTCATAATGACGTTTGATATGGTAAATTCAGAGAATATTATAAATACTGAGCACGTTGGGAGCTAATTTCGAGTTCGAATCGTTTGCACTCGAGACCTTGATTCTGTAAGCTCGAATTTCGGGATTTAACTTTGCATCAATTTGGGGAATTTTCAATTAATGAGTATTATAGGTAATTACTATATCGATGCTAATGACACGCGACGTTAATATTTTATATTAATATATATTGAGATTAAATAATTTGCGCACACGGGGACCACTGAATCTTTTATTTTTTTATTATATATTTTGTTTTAGTAACTTGATATTAAAAAATCATTTTAAACTATTATATTTAAAAATTGTTCTACATAAGTACATTATTAGATTTTAAATATATAAGTTGATTTCAAAGCTTTATTCCACCAACAGAACAATATATTATAAGAAAGTTGAACAAAAATAGATATAGACATAGTATTAGTTTCTTATTAATGGTACGCCATGTGATTAGAAATAATTTATTCAAAGAGCTGTCTCTCGTGTACGTTTCATCTGCGTAGGAAGAGCTTCTGATTATTCTCGCGATCGTTGATTGATGTCAAGTATCAAACAATGCGCTGCGAATGCTAGCCAAATTCTCATTTGGATATATATCCATAGGAAATACTACGTGTTAAATGTCCGAGTACAATAATAAATCACAGTCACGATTAATTGAGCATTGCGCGAGTATGAAATCGATAGCGGCGGACAACGCATCGTATTTTCCGGTAAAAGCGAGCAATCCTCTCGTGTAAATATCTATGAAAGATGTTCGCGTAAACGCGCTAATTAGAAGAGGAGAATGAAATAATTAGGGAAAGACAAGGCAACAAACGAGCTACAAACTAAAAGAGTCTTGCTTTGTATCAACGACGGCCGAAAAGAATATTGTATTTCCGGCAGATAACTAGTTCATGTTAAACACGCGAGTAAGTCGCATATAATTATTTTTTATTTTTTCACGACATTTTTATATTATACATTTGCAGAAATTATGCTACGTATTCAAAAAAGAAAATAATATTGCTCTTTGAAAACAAGGCAAATAGCAGGCAATCGTACGATTAGATGCATGATTGCCTGATACTGTGTATAATTAAATAGCATTAATTACATAATATTAATGATATGACGATTTTTTTTCACTCGCCGTATATGCCGTTATAAATGGTATATAACGAATAGATTAAAATGTATCATCACACGAGTGTCCGCGTGAGAGATTTATTCCGTAATTGCAGGATTCGAATTGCGCGCGATATCACATTTTTTAAATGAAACATTTAATCGCTGAAATTGGGAAAAATTGCGGACGTTATACAGCGACGACGGGAATGTGTATTAATAGGTTCTCGAGCGCGCCATATGTGCTGTCGACTAAATCGGTTATGTTATGAGAGCCTGCCAGACCACAATCCGCGGAGCTTAACATCAATTACTAATTGTCCTCATTAATCTCTCTATTGCTTCTGGAAATATGGTCTCCCGTTTCCGTATCCGTACAATTTGCCGACGTAATTATTGCAATATTTGTGATAGACACACGCTCAACCTATTTATTATTTTCACTTCTAACTGATCATTTTCTCTCGTGAGCGTTTTTAATCCTTCAATATTTATTTGCCCTCGTGAAATGTAGGCGAAAGAGTGTTTTTTTGTTAGCAGACGCTGTGAAAGAGCAATAATCTATACATATCTACGAGAACAGCGATACTTCTTCGAACGCTCCACAAGTTCTTCGTTATAATTCACTGTTGAAGAACAGTCATAATTTATTGTCAAGAGACAATGTCGAAGAACAGTTTCTTTCTCCTTTTACTTTTATCTGACAATTAATAAGTCGTCCAACTACTTCCGACAATTCCTCGTATATAACTGTAGAATGAGCCAAATCGACCGATGCGACGTGCCGTTGGCGCATTGCGCTCTCATAATTCGCGAAATCTCGCGAGCAGGACCGTATTTTCTCTCTCGGGGCGATACTCGCAAACTCGCCGAGCATAATACATCATTCCGGGGTTTATCTCGCCCCGACGTAGCGCGTGCACACCTCTCTGTCGACTTTCGGGAGTTCATGCACGGGGGGAGGTTGATCGAGCGGCAAACCGGGCAAAGGGAGGAAGGTTGTCTTTTCACGGATGGCGAAATGCTTTCCGATTATCGCGTCCATGCAGCGCATGCAATTGCAACTCCAACGAACCGCGTATTATATGTGCGTGCGTGTATATTAACGGTGTGTGTGTATGCACGTTTGTACAGTTGAGCCCTGCACCGTCACGGGTCTGCAGTCACACACAGTCGCAGTTATACAGCTGCACCCTGCGTCCACAAAACGAGGGCGATAGTTAAACAGAATGCGCACGCCTCCACAGACTCGTAACTCCCTGCATCGTCCATGAGAGATGCTAAAGGTAGTGCCAACCCTCGACATTAATCTCTCGAGCGGCGTTCGTAATGTTTACGTTTAGTAAAAGTTACTTAGGTTATTGAGTTGGCTGTTTCGCCCGCTAGTTTGTTAGCGGTCCGTAGAAATATTCGAGGCTGCGCGGTAGAGCTCTATATAGCAGCGAAATATTCAGAATTGGGGTTTCCACGGTATTTTTATTTTATTTTTTATTTTTATTTTTGTAAATCGCGTAAATCGCGTATGTGAAACTGTGTTAAACATCACGCCACATGCAAGTTGCATCGTACCTTGTAGCACGAATCGTCACGATGTTTAGCATCTGGAATCTCCCCAGACATCGGGTGTGAACTTCCAACTTGCCTGGAGCTAGGTGGAACGCATATATACATAATATTGGTTGAGATAGCGCTTAAACACGAACTAGGTCTCTTGCCAATCCTGAGATATGAAACACGTGTAATCCTACATGCTTCGTAAGTTCGTACGAGCGTTTCGAACAATCGCGACGAATTTGTGGCGGAGAAAGGAACGTAACAACGTTCGTAATAAAGGCAATAATGGCGCAAATTATTATCGCGATTAAGAGTAAACTGTTCGTATTCTTCATTAACTTGCGCGAAATTGGAAATCTACTTTCTGCCGATGACTAATTCTACAACCGTTGCACTAGCTAATCTTGGATATATGGAACGTTTGCGTGTCATGAGCCGACCGATCTATTTATTTATCTCTTCCATCATCATTTGAATTCCCTTTACTTAAACTACGAAGAAACCTACATTCTCATCGTTCCCTGAAAATCTCCGTAAAATTGGCTTGAAGTGAATTTCGCGTGATATCATATGCTAGTAGTCTTATTCGAAGAGCAATCTGGCTTCCAAGGTAAAACGATTTTATGGTACGCGTATACTAGTGAGTTTTAATCTGAGATTAAGAGAATTAAGAAAAAATAAAAATAAAATGTGTGAAAGATAGATAAAGAGAGATTAGTCGCAAAAATAAAAAACCGTCAGCTTGATGCTATATATTTTTAGGAATATAATTTTTATGATTACATATTTGTTGAAATAAAGTACATGTTTTATACAGATACGTGTTTTAAATTCGTCAAATATCAAAAAGATATATTTTTACATCATTTGATAATTAATTTTCTGATTAAATTTTATTTTGCGAGAGAAATGGAATTAATAGCGTTTATAAAATTCTCAATGAAAAAAGATATTATTGGCCTCCAAGCTTGTACGATAAACGAAAATAACAATTTGAGATATAAAATAATCTTGTTCGCGTTTATCTTACAAAATGCGCATTACGCGGTGCAGCAGTCTCGGATGCGCCGCAGCATTCTCCAGGAGATGTCGTAAACGTTGATTTAAGATTTTCCCCTCGTGAACGTACGGGGTGCGCAATTTTTGCACTGAACGCGATGAATACCCACAATACATCTCGCGGCGCATGCACACGCGGCGGAAGAGTAGAGTAAGTAAGGACATATCTCAACGACGAATCGCGAAACCGCAACCGAGATGGGAACTTCGCGAGTGGGTCGTGACTGTCGTGAGTGCTTTCGGCACTCTCGAGCACCGCCGTCGCGGTTCTAGCCAAGGAAAAACCGAGGAGGAGAAAGAGAGTGCACGCAGGAATCTCGAAACAAGATCTCTCGTCGCTTTTGTATTAAATTAACCTTGGTGGAACGTGGGTGGCACCCACCGGGGACGCGGGGGGAGGAAAGAAAGAAGGAAAGAGCTTTCGGGCTTCCTGAACGTGATCGCAACCCCGTCTAAGAAGGAAGTGTTTCTCGCCGCGGGATGGAACGACGCTTCCGTCGCCGTCACGACGCTCTCTCCTTTTCGCTTGTCAGCGACTCCGACAGAATAAAATGCCGGAGAGAACTTTCACGACTGGATGCTTTCAGAGTGCGAGAGACGTGACGACGAAGCACGCGGAGAAACGATCAGATTCGCGCCTCGGGAAGCGCGAAAATCGGCACCTCCGCGGCGATGAGGGAAAATTCCGTGACAGCGGCGCGTTCCCGCTTGCTCGCATCAACATTTTTCGTTTTGGGACATTAATAACGGACGCTAAATCTCTTTTAATTGTACGTCTCAGTTTTTCTATTCGCAAAAATTCTCTGCAATTAATTATAGGTACAGTTATCTTTAAAGATACATATCTGGAAATTTCTCGTGAAGGATGATAAAGACCATTTATTCAGAGAAACATTTATTCGATATTTGATACATATAGATATACATTTATTAAATAAGCATTTTAAGCCGGGTTTAGACATGTATCAGATGCGATGCGGTGATCTGATACATGTCTGGCCCCGGGCTTAGATATAATTAAATACACACACACACAAACTAGAATAAAATATTAATTATGCCTATAATAAGAACTTACATTTGCAAAAGTAAATAATTAATTTGGCATTACTTGATATCAAATCTTGTATTCAATTAAGAAGGGTATTTACTAGATTTACTAGAATAAATTGTTATTTTCTTGTATCTCTCCCGATACTGTAATTCATGTTACTTGTAATGGATTCGATTGCTATCTACTTGAATTGTAATTAATTGGTCTCGTTGAACCGAGCGCCACTTCTAGTAGTAACGCTCAGATACAGCTCAGCCATGGGAGGACACAGCGGAAGTAAACAATCGCCAGCAATTTAACGGCCGAGCAGTAGACGATCCAATGACCGTAGACAGTAATTATTCCTTCCTTCGAGCAATTCCGCAAATAAAAACAATTAGCTTACCTTTCTTAAGACTATCGAGTTGTAATGTTTGTACGCTAACTTTTATTGTCTTCTTTCATTTCGCACGCAATGTTTTACATAATATTAGGCAAACAGGGAAGCAAAAATTATGTACTAAAAGATCACGTAGAAAAATTTGTTAGCAAGAAAATTTTTTTAAACTTTTGCCACACATTTGGCGCGAAAAAATAGCTTGCTCGATCAAATGCGCTTTCGTGTATATAATTATAAGTATCAGAGGAGAACTCTCATGATCACGCATTAATACATATTGCACGCATTGTACAAAGTCTTGGGAATCTTTTCCACAGTAGAGACGAAATTCTTTTCAACTTGGTAGTAGATATTTAATCGCTGGAATTCGACGAGTACTCGATTGAAGCGGATATGCATCAGCTGTCTTTTCGCGAACAAAAGAAAAAGAAGAGGATATCGGAGGGTAGTTATTTTTCGGACTGAGAAATTCTTGGTATGCATCGCCGCATAACTGGCCGTGACATTACGAAATTCCATGGAAAGAAATACCCCTTTTCTTTGTGATTCATACTTGCATTCTCGACCTTCGTTTTTCGAGCTGCTCCCATTTGTACGTGGCTGAATAATAATATTTTTATATTTAATTCATTTATTAATTTTATTTCACGCGTAGGATATGATACTCATATCAAATTTGTTTCATTTTCTAATTGTTATGTAACCAACTTATATTAATTTCTCGGAGTTATAAGAATTTTAGAAAGTACCTATAATAATTACAAGCGAAACTTGCGATATTATATATAATACGGATTTTTAATCGAGATGGTTATACAATATTTTCTCTTCTATACTAAAAATGGAAAGGAAATGAAAATACGATATGAAATTGAAAATTGAAACTTCATGTTATATCCTCTCGCATCATGAAACTTCGTTGCATTATGTAACAGTCATATACATTCTGCAAACACATTTTACGCTAGAGAATCTAGGGAAGCGAAAAATTGAAAATACATTTGAAAATTGATTCCGTATATTATTTTCCTCTTATTAAATCGCATAATCATCTTGTTGAATAACAGTATACCACATACAATTGAGATTGGTTACTATCATTGTATAACGGTATTTATGAACATTGTATTAATATCTGTTATTTCTTTATTTCAGGTAAGTTCATTACGTGACTGATACGAGGCACTTTTGAAATATGCACATTTACGAGGAAAGTCGCGGCAACATAAGTACATGCCAAAAAATGTAAGTAGCGTAAATATTATTTGCGTTTAACGAAATAATAAATCACTCTCGTGACGTGCGACGAGAAGATATTACTAACAATCTCATCTATCTTGCGGTCATTTCATGTTAGAATTTTTTATAACATATTGCGCCCTCTGAGAGGCGTTGGCTATGTTTTTTGCATGCCGTCTATTAATGTACATAAGCAAAACACGTCGGATGCACTATTCTTGATAAACCTGCACCGTTTATCGCCGCTCTCTGCCGAAAGATTTTAGATTGCGATTTCAGGGACGCTACTTTCCGATTGCCATATCCATTAATGTACATATATTGAACAGTGCATAGAGCAGGCAATTCGGAAACTATGTCGGACACGGGCGTGGCTTAGCGCCAACTAAGCGGAAAATATAGTACAGTGGTCGACGAAATATATAGCAATGGTAACCCGTAGCTTTATCTTCATGCTGTGGCCCACGATAAAATAGAAAATTGTTCGGACAGTTGTACATTGTGGTTAACGCGATTGAATAGGTATTATTTCCTGTTCGGACTGTTATTTACGTAATATTTGTGGTGATTTAACAATTGAGCGTCCATACTGGGAAAACCAACATCCATTACCATAATTTGATACTTTATGTCTGAGTAGCAAAGGCAGCGCAGATCTGCATTGGACGTGTCCACGTTCGCCAATTAAGAATTGTATTCTTGCGTTTGATATATAACTTTCAATTAATAGCGTCAACTTAGCGATTGCATGCTGGGGCGCTCCGAGAGGAGCGAGAATAGAAAGGTATAAAAAAAAGAGAGGTAGAAACAATCTATCGACTGGTTTCGAGCTCGAGCCTATACAATTCACACGTATCTATTCGAGGAGGAGTCGGTCGTGAATCAAGCCAGGTCCACGTGGAAAAACATCCGCACAGGCGCTCGTAAATGTCCGCCTATCGGCGTTGTATCGGCCGCGTATCGTCGCCTCTATATCTGAAATTTATTCCTTGATACCGTGTCTCTCCCGCGGGGTACGAATGACGAAAGTCACGTAAAATAGGTTGCTACAGTTACGTTCAACCTTCGAGACGAGGCCGACCCTCCGCGACTTACTTTTCTTCCTGCAATCCTAATCCGTCGTCCTAAAATCGCCTTAATCAGGCTTCAGAATGTCCTTGGTGGCCGCAGATAATCGTTTATTTTAGTTTAGCCGCTGTCTCCGGACATTACGGGACACCCAGGTACATGAGCACTTTGTTCCTGAAAGGGTGAGCTACTTGAAAAAGCGAGGCGCAAACACGTTACGTTCGAGGCGACGGGAAGGAAAGAATTTGGGATGGGATCGAGAGCTTAAAATAATATAAGGATAACGACAAATATTTTCGTTTGTCGTTAGGCTGTAGAAACTGTTCGTAATTAAAAACTCGATTATTTTTTTATTATGATTACATTTATAACGAATCACAATGGAACAGTATTAATTGGCATTAATTGAATTACTATAGAAAAACTTGGAAGATCTTTAATTGATTTGTTCCAGAGATAAATTTTTTCTGATTTTTCTCCGGAGAAAAATGAAGAGAAATGTTTATATTTAAAAAAAATTTTTTTATTATAGTATAAAACATTTTTGTCCTTTTGTCTCCAAGTCGTGAAACATGATTCGATTGATTCCAGCTCAATAGGATTGATACTCCTGCGAATACAGAATAGACCGTTTTCCTTTAGCACGCGTATGAATCAATTTAAACCGCGCTGACATAATTGCATTACGTCGCCGCGCAAGAAGAATTGTATCGTAATGCCCAGTTTGCGCCATCCGTTGCCAGGTGTAGTTGAATTAATAATTCGAACGAGGACGTAGCGGCCGCGGCGTGCCGGCGTGTTTGCACGATGCAATCGTAAATCTAATATTATTTTTTATTTCTTGGGCTTGCAACGCGTGCGGAGCTAGAGAAAATGCTTCCGCGCGCGACCGTTTATTTTGCTTAATGCTCGCGTGTAATTAATGGCTCGTGACATTCGCATTTTCGTGTGTGAAATCGCGACCATCTTTTTAAAACGAGCCCCCCCTCTCCTCACTTATATAAACGGGTTATAGCTTATATAGACGGGCGCAATCCGCGCCTAATCGAGATTTAATTCAGACGGATTATTTACACCCGAATTAACGCGCGCGGCGTGTATTATCTGGGGAAGCGCTCTAATCCCCCGAGAGCGAAAATGCCATTTGCGGATCGAACGGAGATCGAATGCCTGGCATCGTTTATTCGAGTGTTAGCTACGCGATAATTTTCCCTTGCTGCTAAACGCACACGACCATGAGAGATATTTTTACGTGATAATCATTTGCAAACCACCGGATCGCAAGCAGCGCG
The DNA here is from genome assembly GCF_003070985.1 of Temnothorax curvispinosus. Taxonomy (NCBI): domain Eukaryota; kingdom Metazoa; phylum Arthropoda; class Insecta; order Hymenoptera; family Formicidae; genus Temnothorax; species Temnothorax curvispinosus. The sequence continues at coordinate 115,606 of NW_020219297.1, read as the reverse complement.
AAATTCAGTTTCGTATTTCTCGTCATTATTTTTCCGTCGCAGAACTCTTTCCCGCATATTGCCGAAAGTTTTCGCCTCGCGGGAGGAGAACAATAGCACGCTATTATCGTCAGCTTTTATCCGCTATGTTCGTCGTTCTGATAAACACTCCGTGATTTTTGAGGCAACTTTGCTGGAAATTCTCGCATCGACGGAAGACCGGTTGCGTGTCTGGTAAAGATAGTGAACTTTCGTAATAACTCTGTGCAGCCGTAGATATGACGATAACTTACTCGACAACAAAACACTTAACAGTGCGCCTCGTTTAATCGTTTAAGAAGCGTTTAAGAGTCTCAGAACGCTATAATGAAAACCGTTGAATTGTATACGTATTGTGGAAAATTTTCACGCTAATCTGCAGTAAATATAACTCAGAAGTAGTTAAACTACCTCTTTTTGTAGTATTGAATTTATCACGCGAACTTGGACAAAATCCAAATTTTGCGATTTTAATAAGCGCATTAAATAAAAGAAATTTCCATTAAGAAATTGATTGTTGCGCTTGATACTTTTTACAAATTCTCGACATTTACTTGAAGTAATTTATAGGATTGGATTGGATAATTTATGATTTGCTATCTCTCGTAAAAATATGGGCGATAAATCGCAAATTATCCAATTGAAGTTTGAACTTTGCTTTATTGGACGCTATCATTATTGAACATTATATTTTATTTTTATACTGGCAGATAGAAATACGTGCAGTAATGTATAAATAAAGTTTAAATAATTTTGTTCAAACTTTGTCGCTTTTATCTTTATCATCTTTTAATAAGTAAATTTATATTTTATAGGGAACGGTAGTACAGAATTGTAATATATTAAAATTTGAATTTATAACTAAATTTATTTTTTACCGTCGAGAAAGTATTAGATTATTATAGTATTTGGCCAATATCAAACAAAGATATATTTGAATTGGTGATCAATCGAACCATGTTCCCATTACACGCTGGAAAAGCAGTGTGATCGATTCCGGATTTCGATGACTATCACGTATTTCCCGTGGTATATGCAGGGTGTTCCAGAATTGACTGAAAATAGACAGATTGAAAATAACGTTATTTTCGTTTATAAAATTGGTATTTAGCGTTTTAATAATATAATCTAAAGTTGAAAATTTCAGTGTTAAGAATATTTGGGTTGCGAATTGTTGAAACTAAAAGTATTTTTCTCGGGCTCGTGCATCTTTCGCGGATTTTGGCACACCCGATAAACATCTCGACTGCTTCTCTATCTGCGTACACGTGTCACGATCGTACGTCTGTTAAGCGAGTGGAACTAGAGGAGTAAGGAAAATGAGGTGTAACTGGAGAACCCAGCCTTCGAGGACTGCGTGGGGTAAGGCTCGGAATAAATCGATGGTGGCATGCAAATTACATTCCTATCTGAGGGCTGCTTACACACGTAAATAGAAGCGAAATATATGTCAGACCGCCTACTGCTGCTGATTTATTTCACGGTCACAAATTTGGTTTATCCCGTAATAATGAGCAATGAAACTGAGCCAATTAAACTGACAATCGGGTATTATAGGATTTGTAACAAAGCAAACTTGAAAACGAAAATAAACGCTGTTTTTGTTTTTGTTTGTATTCCATTCATACTTGTCTGTGCGTTTGCTTTTTATTTTATACAAAAATTATTAGAAAATATAAATTTTTTATAATATAAAATATTAAAATACGTTAAAAAAATACAAGAATTGATGCTGTGATAATGGAAATATTAAAAATATTAAAAGTTGAGTTAAAAACTGAAAAATTAGTGATTGTATTCTATTATTGTATTCTATTATTACGATTGTTTGGCCTCATCAACTATCGCGTACATTATAGTAGTTTATGGTCGTTAATTGCTTTGGGTATTCGTGCCAGCGAGATATGCCAGCGATAGCGATGGTTCTCCGCCGTCCGTGGATAACTCTCAAACAGTGAAGAACGGGCTGATATATTTTATTAACGAAATTTCGACCGCAAAATTGCCGGCCGTATCCACGCTGGCTGCACGAACCGATTTCAATCTACGATTCAATAGGCCAGCGTGAGACGAAGCACAGGCAGTTATGAATTGGGGCATGAATTCTAAACGAAATTCCCGATGTCGCTATCGATACTTCCGCCGCAATATCCCTGACAATCCCTATAGTGATGGGATTGACGCACATTCACGCTCGCTATTAACTAAAGTTGAGGCATTTATGGATGACATGATCTAATATCATATATTACAAAAGTACTTAAAAGTAATTAAACAAACATTAGGATAATAATATGAAAATAATTAAGTAGAACAATATATGTATATCTCCTTGTACTTGTGAGAAAAAAGATATTAATGCTGTAGGATATGATTTAACAGTACAAGGTTGTGTCTCATATTGATAAGAGATTATTGATGAAATTATGGTTGTGATTCGAGAAAAAAATTGGTCGAAAATTGCAAGTAAAAATTTTATCGAATCCATCACTAGTTAGTCTTCTCTTTCAATTTGTTCCCCGCAAGCGCTAGAAAGACTGGGTGGAGTTTCATCTGCCGAAATCGATGCAAGAATCCCCGCGAAACGCCCCGACGACCGAATGTAGGAACCGAATGGAGGTCGAGGTCTTGACCTTCGGGAACCAGAAAATTCGCGGTCCGGCCACCAGTGTTTGCACCCTACTTCCCTTTCGCGTTTTTGTCAGATACTGGTGATTTGCGGTATTCGTTTACAGCTACTCGGTCACGTTGCACGCTGTATAAGTGGTCTTTTTTGGAAGCACCCGCGCGATTAATAATTAATACAGAATCCAGCATTATAATTAATCTCGAAAGATTTTTAAAGGGTCTTCATGATTCCCTGTTGAATATTTCATCGAATATTTCAAAATTGTAAATTCATAATTAATGTACGTTAATTAAAGTTGGAAAATTTGGATTTAGCAAATATGTGAACGAGATTTGCCGAGTGACATATTCAGGTCAAAGCAGATGAAATCCGCGTGAGGAAGGGAATAATATATAAGAACTCAGATTAGCAGATTTTAGTGTCTTCCCAAATGGAGACCGAAGATGATTACTCATTTCTGATAAATTTTTAGAACAGTCCTTTTTCTTTCTTTTTTCATCGCTTCACGCGATATTTGAAGTGTCAATTTCAATTTTAATGAGCTACCATATCTATGACAGATAATTTCTGTAAAGAGATAGAGACAAACAGAGATGAAAAGAATAGTCACTCTTCTTCTTTGTACTTTTAAAATTAATCAACGAATATTTAAACCGTAAAACGATTTTCTACGATATCTTCAAGAAAACGAATATCATCATGTTAAAATCATATCAAGCTCATAAGATTGAAAATGTAGCATGAAAAGGTACAACTACAACTTTTCTTTATCATATATTTTTTTTATTATAAGTTTTGAACAGATGACAAGATAGAAATTTCTTTTAAAAGGAGATAAGATAGTCCTTTAGGAAGGAGATAAGCAGAAAGGAAGATAATATCGTTAAGTAAAAAAATGATCACCATTGACCGAATTTTCATATTATCATCTTCGTGCATACTTTCTCGCGGTCGCAAAGCATGATGATGGTTTCTTATCTTTGTTCCTTCCACAAGCTGCTGATACCCCGGCAACTTTGCCTCATGCCATCAACTTATTACCATAAGTTCGGTGCTCCGACAATGAAGGCGAACGAGAAAGATGGCGAATCCCTCTAAATTTCATTGTGTGTGTGGTCTTTACAATTCTGAAACTTTTCTCTTTCTCTTGAGCGTCGGGATTATCCGACAAAATAACCCGGCAAAATTAAAATGCATGTGAACTGAAACAGTTTTGCCTTTTTATTTATAATTTTACAGTGTAAATTATCATTAACGGTTATTAAAAAGAACAAACGGACAAATATGTTTCCGTTACTGGTCTCGGTAATCTTTATATTTATAGGCATTTTAAATTTTCACATCTCGAAGTATTTCAGCATTTGGATATTATTGGGTATAAATTTTTCTCGGATTACTAAGAGCATCATTTGTTTCCCGTCTATTTAAAAATTAATTTGCGGCGACGTCACATGTTTTTCGATCTTGTTAGTGACAGTCGGTTTCTTGTGCGACACTCATAAGATGACACGTTAGTTTCAGTTTTGCAGCGTAATCGATCATAAGTCACATATAATAGAAAAAGTTGAGATATGTTTCTTATATAACTTTCTGCATTACATTTTTTACCTCTCACAAGATGTTTGCGTTAACGAAACATTTAGACTTTCTCCCGTAACTGTAAGAGTCATAAATATTTGCTAAAGAAAAAAATCCCTTACGCTTTTTTTTCTCGGATTGTCGAGAGCAAGTACGCTAGCAACATATTTTTTTACCGCACTTCTGCATCTTCGCAGTGTAATGCATCCGCTTTTCTTTTAAATTTTAGATGTTCATTTCTTATCAAGGAAACAAGAAAAGAGAGAGGAAGAGAGAGAGAGAGAGGATTTTGTTATAAATTTAAGATATTTTAATATAAATTCAATATTTTACATTTTTTAATTTATTTTACATAAATATGTTTACTGATATTTATTTTTATTTTTTTTTTTTCTTTTTTTTTTTTTTTTTTTTTTTTTTGCGGAATTCTTTATGAAAATATTTTATTGTATTATAATAGCTGAAGATGGAGACTGCATCAACGTAATTACCATCTTCTGAAAGCTTAAAACACTAATGTAATTTGTTTTTCAAATTAATTATTGCGTTTGTAATATAAGTAATGTTGCTCACACGTGCAGTGTCTCGGAAAACACTCTTCATCCGTATGTGGGCGGACTCGATGGAACAATTATTCAAGCGATGCATTTTCCCGCGAGCGAATCTCCACGGTTTCCACTCTTTTCTAGATGGCGAAATAACTGCCTCGTTTCATCCGATGTCGATTTGATATCTCGCGCATTTCGCCTACACTTTAGCGAAAACTTTCTATTGAGATGTTGTATACTTCCGGCGTTAGCTCATGTATTGTAGAAAGGATGGCTGTGCACGACACGATTGGAACTCCTCCACTGAATTTTTATATGTCCTGTGCAGCTGAGACCGCGCGGCGAAGCACTCACGCAAGAAACTCCGTGGAGGCGGTACCTACGGAAGATCGATGAGGAATTAAAAGAATGTCAAGGTTTCGCAAACAATTTCTTTGCAATATTTCCTACCCCGTCGAAGAGGGTAAAGTGGCTGTAAACGAGATCCGTAATAGTGAGAGATGAACGTTTTCACGTTGCACGTTCATCATTTTATGTCCAACGAGACATTACAAATCTGTAACGTCTTCTTTTCTTAAAGCGTTGAACGTTAAAGCGATAATGTGCGAGCGTTAACTTGCCGTTCGCAGAGATAAAAAGGATAAAACATACAAAATTAAGATCGCAAATTAATATGTAACACGTAAGATCTCGCATCCTGTTTTCTTTATTTTTTTACTATAGAGAATGTATAACCGAGACAAATATTGTTCATTTAATATACTTTTTACATTGCGTTGTTTTATACAATCGTAATGTTAACACGCGAGATTGGCATTACTTTTCTATTAAGTGACGCACTGAGGAAAAATCGTCTAGTGGGCCGTTGGTCGTTTCACCTTGGATCGCTTCCAAGGGGGAACTAGTGAGTAGTAGTGAGGCAGTAGTGATCGATCAGAGCAGGCCAGCCTCTGCAGGTACACGCTCGTACGTGCGTTCTGGAGGTCCTTGGAGATGATGAATATGTACTGGATTACTGGAATACCGAAGAAAGATAGAAGGTATTCGTGTTGGTATAGATTGGTCAGTCGGAGAACACAGGTACACAGGGAACGAGTTTATCGCAAGGGATCGAATAGAATGAACGTCGAATAGGAGTTGCAAAGATTAGAGAAATGACGTGATATATAGATGTTCGTAATGCCACACTATTGATTGGCAGAACCAATCGCGACCTCAATATTTTTTTTTCCCTTTCGTCATTGATATAAAATCGGATAAAACGATATTCGGGTTTTGCCCGAATTTTATTTTAATATAATACGTGTCATTCGATTCAGAACGGCCATCTCTATTTCTCTCGGTTTCATTTAATTAGATCTAAATTAAAAAAGACATTTATTTTCGAATACACTTCTTTACATCTGGGTGCTACTTATCACGTTAATTTAAAAAAATACTGATACTGATTTATTTCTAAAAGTATAAAAACAGAATAAATGTAAAAGGACGTTTCTTACTTTTAACTATTTAATTATAACGAACGTGGTTTTTAAAGAATTGTAGGATCATTGAATCAGGTATTTATTATTTAGAGTATCATGGTGGTTCATTATCGCCGAGTTTAATTATACATTGTAATCAAAATTCAAATCCCCGGAACTGATTGCATGTGCAGGACAGATATTACTGAATTGATAACATTCTATCTACGTATATTTGGATTCGCGCGCGCGCGAGAGTGCATGTCAAGGCAATAGTGTGAAGAAAAACCCGGCTTGTTTGAGAATAAAATAAACGCTCGCTCACAATCGGAGATTCGTTTAGTGCAACATATTTGGACAACCTCAATCGGGCGCCGCTCGTGTTATTCGAATAAAATCGCGTGACGCGTGTTCTGTACTAATAAATCATACGTTTAATTACGCTATCTCCATTTAACAAGCTGTCACGTACACGTCTATCTTGCCAGGGAAAATATAATCAACGATACTCCTCCGCAATTATACGATTCGGTTACACAATTCACGACACGTTCGTCATTTCGTCGCGTACTGCTCCTAACTTTTGCCACGTCGGGATCAGTAAATGCATTTACACCAGTATTTATACGTGAGAGGCATTATTTAATTATTTTCGCTCAAACCATTTGACGTTTATCGTGCATCTATGTAATTGCAATTTATTAGACAGAAATGTAAACTGTACAAACTTGCATGCTGTTTCAACGAAGCTTTTAGTTCCATTGCAATAATGTAATAACGCGTGAATATAATACAATTGGTAATATTTTTCAAAGAAAGTTAATGCTCTGCTTTCAGTGAAATAGAATTGTTGTCTTAACATTGGATTTTCGAAAAACCTAAATACTTAAAGATTATAATGATTCTTTCCAAGTCGTGAGAAAACATTATTGGATATTTTACATGAATTTTATTGTCCGCAAAAGAAATGCATTTTCGCCTTTTGTTTAAAGAAATAAAGAATGTGGGCGAAATATCGTTGACAACATCGTGTTTTACAAAGGCTTGTAAATGCGAAATTTAGCTGATGTCAACCCTGACCGAGTTCCGAGAGGAAGACAACTACGATGAGAGAGACAGGCCGTGGAATAGACAGCGTTCCGTTGGACATCAAAGCTTAAAAGGGTGGAATCATATAATAGTTGAGCGACAGTAGTAGTGATTGACCTTGTCCGTATTTCGGTTGCAAGAGGATTGCACGTCTTCCCAAATTTTTTCGTCTGAGTGACTTTCGATTCGCCGGCATACAAAGCCTTTCATCAATTTTAAGGATTTTCAATACTTTATTACAGCAAGATGACGCGTTTGAAATTGGTAGGATAGGTTTTTGTACAAATTGCGAGCAAGAAAGTAATTCAATCGATTTGTCAATTTTCAAAGCTAACTAACTTTATATTCTTTTAAATTATTTATTAATACAGGATAGTGCTTATTAATACTATAATTAGAGAAAAATAACAATAATCGATACATCAGAATAAGCTCGTAGCGAAGTAATGTCCAAGCTATAAATAAAATATGTTAGTATATTATATAGTATCGTGCAATTAACTATTCTTTCGAGTTTCTCACAGATTTCTTCTCCCTATTAAAAACAAATTATTAAAAATTGTAATATTATCATGTTCTTTTTCTTAAAGCAGAGTTTTACATTTGGCCTATAACAAATCTGATTATGACTTACAATCAAACTTATTACACAGTTTCTTCTTCCTGCATGTGCGTTCAGTTTTGCGAAATTCTGCCTATAATCCCATTTAAAAATTTACAAGTGAGACCGTAAGGATTTAACGACGAAACGAATCTCAAGTGACGTTTTGAAAGGCTTCGCGCAAACATCGCGATGTCACCGGGATATCTGTCGATCGCGGACTCATTCATCTTCGACGCGAATAACCATTCATGAACGACAGTCGGCGTGGGTGCAATAAACAAGAAACCGGTCGTTTTCTCACGTGGTGTCGCAACGCTATTTTGGTGCAATTCTTGTGTTGAGCGTCATCGACTCGCGCAAGAATACGAAACACATTCACCGTGCGACTTCGCGACTCGTAGCCGTGGGCGACTAAATCCCTGTGCGGAGAGTGCAGTCCCGCCGGATGTCCTTTCAAGCACGGACTTCTAGACGGCTTCAGTATCGAATTTCCGTAGCGATAGTTCGATGGAAAGTTCAGTAGTGAAGTTATCTAACGTTTGAAAATCGAAGCTTATATTTATCACCGAGAAGATGTAAAGTAAGTAAGTACGAAAACTTCTGGCTTCTTAATTAACCTCAAGTTTAATTTGCTAATGAGAATTTGGTGTAAGCCCTATTCCAAATGTGCAAATATTTGGAAACTCGAACGTTGCCGTATACATATATATTCATCGTCGTATAAATATTTATACGTTATATATTCACTCTTTTGCGACCACTAGCGGGTTTTTCGTTAAATTTATTCACAAAGCGCGATTACGTCAATGCGTGAACCTCTGCGTAGAGCCCACCGCGGATCCAAAGCACGTGCGCTCTTGACGTCACGTGCCTCGCGTAGAGAAATGAAGAAAAAGCGGTTCTTTGAAATCTTAATGGACCTCATCGTACTTGACTTTATAATGGGTCTAGAGCGGTATTTATTTAATATCTCCATTTGTCAGGCATTAAAGGAACGAACTTTTACCCTCCCTTTCAACCGTAGATAAAAACCGTATAATCGCACGCGCACGTGCTTAACATTTTTGTGAAATTCATGATGTTTTGTTAGAATTCGTTGCGGTTGTATCTCAATTAGCCGAATTAGTTGCCGTAATTATCGTTCCTGACGAAAAGAGCGATAGTCAATTTTAAGTATTTTATTATTTTCTAATTGAAGCGTACCTATCTTAGTATAATAAAATGTTACACAACGTTACATTACGTTTTGAACTTTCCAACATTTATTTCACATTTCTGCAGTTTTCTCGGGGAAAATATAATATAAAATAGTTCGTGACAGGCTTAATAAAACATTTGGTAATCGCGGCACGAGACTACGTTGCGGCGAAACGAAATTCCGGTATTAAAGCGGAAAATGCGCTCTCGCCCAAGGGGGAATTCTGGTTGGCCGCTTCGGGATTATCAAAAATTTCTCCGTTCGAGCTCGTGAATTTTCGCGTAAAATTTCGTATCGCAGAAAGATCAAAGAGACCGATAAGTACATTATATAAATACATCTTTGCTCCCGCAGCTTATCTGCATAGCGTGGGGAAATTCAACAGCCACTTTGCTCTTGGAAAAGTAATCTGAGTACGACTGAAATTCACGTTGGTATTCTTGACGTAACATTTATAGAGAATAAAAAAAATTAGACTTTGACGACGTCACTTAATCAATGCAAATACGATCGTGTTTGTTGTTTGTAGTTCGTTTTTATGAACATATGTGCTTTAATATTTGATACATTTTATAGAAATTAGGTAACAGACGAACCTTAGATGGATTCGGATAAATTTTGCAACAAAAATTCAATGGTAATTAAAGAAACAATTAGCATAATATTTATTACAGTACAATTGAATATATATATTAATAGAGTATTTTTTTTATATTAGAAAGATCAATTTTTGTTCCGCGAGAAATACCTTTAGCGCATGCTTTTTCTTTAACTGTTTGAGTTTCCTTCTGGAAATTATTTTCTGACAGAATTAATTTTCATTGACATTGCTCCTGCGCAAGTTTTATTCTCGCAAACTAGCAATGAAATGTATTCTTATTTAAAGTTTATTTACTTCGAAATAACTTTTGTTTCTTTCTTTCTCTTTTTCTCGAATTTACATACGAAATCCGGATTGTTGCTATTTTACGGGCTATACACGTGTCATGAACGACATCCACGAACGAGACTACAGAAACTGTAACAAACATTAACATACATACATGATGTTTGTGGGAAAAGTTTACAAAGAAAATTACACAAATACACGGCATTCATAAGACATGAGATGAGAAAAATGCTGAACAAACAAATTTGTCACATTTGAAATAAAAAACAAAACATCCGTTTTGCTCTTAGGATTGCGGTCCGTTTTATATTACTTATTGCTCGTGTATTTTGAACTCGCATATATATCAAAAGCGTCAGAATTTTGCCAAACGAGAAATGTCCGATAATAGCGTAAGAAAAGTTGCATCGATAAGCCCGTCGCGAGATAAAGTAATTAATTACCTCACGAAGAGCGGCGAATATCGATGGCAACCGGATAATTGTTTTTCCGTGAGGCGACTGTGTAGAATATTGGAATTTTTTCACCCACGATGGAAAATTTATTTCGTTAGAAACATTTCACCGTTTGTCTCGAGAATTGTTCCGGTGATAGCGAGAAACGTAGTTTTAGTTCTTTGTCGACCGAAAAATATGATGATGTCTGATAGAGTAAGCATGGCATCTTGTACCGATTTTGTCTTCCAAAAAAAAGTAATCGCATCTAGTAATTCTAACTTTTCCAGATTTAACTTTAATAAAGGTTGGTTTGTTAATTGATTTATTCCAAGTATAATTAGAATCTAATTTGGAAAAATTACATATCAAATCAAGTTCAACATATACTAGAAAAAATATAGGAAATAAAACTATAACACGCATAGCTGATTGAATTATAATTTCCCGATTATTATAATTGTCCCTCGCTTTTTTAATCGACGCTGCAATTGATATCGCTCGCACAAACTTAACACGTATATGTAGACTGAGGTGAAGTGATGACAGGATGGCACTTTAATTAACGAGCCATTCAGTCGCGGTACTCTCGTTATGAAATCTAGAAATGTGTAGGCGGGAGCATTTGCTCAAAGATGGTTTCAAGCACGGTCGATTCATATCAAGTCGAGTCGCGTTTCGCGCGGCCACATTCATTTATTTTCCTCCCATTCCTTTTTTTTACGACTAGTATATAAACTTGTCTTTTTTACGATACGTTTATTTTATACGAGGTTTTTTCCGGAAATTGCTTATACGCGACAGCGCTGGATATGTTTCTTTATAGTCGAGGTAGACTAGGTAAGCTACTAATTGGCTGCACAAAATTGAAATGGTTACCCGTTCAGACGATTCGTAAGTAAGTCAACCCAATAAACTTCCTTTTTACCTTATTGCGTGCACCAACGCTGGCTACAAGTTACTTTAATAGGTTAAATGCGACTACATACTCTTTAAAATGTAACACACGTGTGTGACCCTTTTGTGCAATATTTTGAAACATCTCGCAGTATTAATTGGCGATAAAAATACGACATGAAAAAAAGGTGTTAAGCAATGTAATTAAAGAGCAGTTTTTTTATGTTCGCTAAACAACTTTTGAATGGACCGTCACGCGTCATTCACAGGACGATATCGTGAATCGAATTCCCGAAGCGAGTTTATTCGCACTTGATGCTCGTAAAACACAGCGAGGCCCATAAACCAATCTCACTTTTCACTTTTGCTCATTCTCAAAAGAATTCCCGTTCGCGCGAAAGCTTTTTCGCGTCTTCAATAGCAACGATCGAAAGAAAGTCTTTCAAGTTACCATTAATCGAGAAACATTGCCTCGGGTGAGATCTGTAAATTTATCTTTTTTCAATATTGCAATACTGAAGCGTCGCGCATCTACTTTTACTCGATATCATTGCGTAAACAGTCGTCGTGCATTATTAGAGCCGTTTGCAAAAAAAAAGAGACGTAGGATTTCAAAAACGCTATTAGATAGGACCGCATCTTATTGTAATTTTGTGCTTCATCTAATGAACGTTTTGTGAAATATTATTCTTTGAAATATTATAGCTCGTGGCATCTCAAGGTGAAGGAGGCGCATTTTACATCATAAAATAGGTATCATATTATCATCGCTGGGTGGAAACAGCAGTGAAAATGTGTAAATGCGCGGGAGGAGTCGGTCGCGACACGCGCCCACTCTCCCGCGCGTTATTCGCGTCTCGGCGCCTTCTCACCTTCCGGCTTGCCGGTTATCGGAGTCCAAGGTCGACAGACCTTGATGAAGTCGGCCGACATGATCTATACATGTTGATGGACTGAAGTAGACAGCGTGCGTAGCTATCTGGGGGCAACAGATACTGGAGGGGACAAAGGAGGTATATAATGATTGAACTTTCCGCAGGGATGACTGATCCGCACAGTCATATATGGGCTTAGCAAACTCACGGACCCGAGCTCAATACACTACGGACAATCGCATACATTTACAAGTCATATATACACACGTTTTTATATTTGTAGGTGTGCAATAAATATTCAAGGAAAAATGAAAGCGGGATACAAGAATCTTAATTTGAGAATATGAAAAATAAGAACAATACGTGTTATGGAGCAGGATATCAAAAGCTGAAGCTCGTTCTTTATTTATGTCTTTTAATAAAAAAAATAACGATTGATACTGCTGATACCACAGCATGGATCCCGATCGTGGAGAGAAAGAAAAAGTTGCTCTCTTCTTTCTTTTCTCTCCTCGCGTCTCTCAATCCGGAGCTCAGAACGGCGAATTTTCCTTCTACCTTCATCCATTCCATTCGTTCGCGCGGCTCCCTCCCTCTAGACAGCAGCCGGCGGCGGCACCCTCTCGGAAAATGAAAAGGCCCCTCCACCGCCACCCGAGTTTTCCCCAGTAACGATCGGTTCCCTTGCCCGGGGTACGAATAGCGGATTGCACGACGACGGTCCCTTCCTATCCCCGCCGCCCTACGGCGATCCCTCGGTCTTCCTCGATCCCTCGTGCGATCTCCCTTCTCCTCCCTTTTCTCCTACTCCTCTTTCTGGCTACAGGCATGGATTATAGTCGCGTGGTGCCCCATTCGTCTGGTCTTTCGGAGCGTCGATTCGAGAATTGCGCGTGCATTTAATTCCGCGGAACGAATGACAAGATTCTGATATATCTCGATAATCTAAGCGTTATACCGTACATTTCATGAATATTAAATTTCCTAAATTAAACAAAAAACAATTATGTAAGAGATTATTCTATGGAGAACTAGAATTTTATGAGTAACTAACTAACCTTTTATTCAAATAAAAAAATAGGATGAAATGAGTATTAATTGAAAATGGGAAAACATTCATATTTGTTATCGTATATGAAAACGATACTCGGTAATAATAATTATGACTATTATTTATATATATGGAAAGCTATCTCACGGGTATCATCATATAGTGACAATCTAGCTACAATTATCTGCATTATTCGATATTTGTTGTACAAAAACATAATCGTTCAATAGCTGTAGCGAGCAACCGCTGATTAATTCTCCCAGCCGCATTTCCGCGGGCATATCTGCACAATCGCAATATTTACATTATATAATCCACGTATTTCTGATAAAGCTCACACATTTGATATATCTATTGGGTACGGACTATCCATACACCTCAGCTTACTGGCCACGTGCACATATACATATTGGAATCTGTTTCATTATTTATCGTGCACGTATTTTATCCCTAACTCGAAAGAGTACGTTTAAAATCGTGACGAGAGAGCTCGTACAACGCACTGCAACTTTTCTTTTCTTTTTCGAAGAAAGTTTTACGTGAAAACATATTGAGAAAAGATATACTGTAAAATTTAATATTAACGAAATGTACGGTATAACGCGTAGATTATCGAGGTATATAAAAACATACGTATCTTTATTGAAAATTTTATTTCACGCTATGTGAAAGTAATCAAGCATAACTGATTGAGATAATAAAAGAAAAGAAAATATATGTTCTAACATTTTATTTTCTCTTTTGCTCGCTTATTTACTCTCAAAGCTTACAATCAGATTTTCTTTCGGATATTAATTATTGCATCACATTAATTATTGCAACTACATGCACAATTCATCGAGATTTATAGATATTAATAAAAATGATACGCATTAATCATGTAGACATGCGTATTAATACATGTAGACATTACTAGCAAAATATTTATTATAATCTCGCAATGCATATATATATGCAAGTGAAAATGATCGTAAAAGTAGAATCGCGATACTGAACCGCCGAGTATAAATATTCGAGAAATAACATTTAGAAAATCTCCTTCGCAAATCGCAAAATATTATTTCTATCGTAATTATAATTGGATATGAAATAATATCACATTAAGAAAAGAGTGAATTAAATTGAAACGCATCACTCATTACGGAAGTAATAAAGTGACGCAAAATTATTACGTCGGAAAATTATTTCTACGATATATTTAATACGAAGATTATAATTTATTAATTAATGAGGATCAAATTGAACTCTCGAATGCTATTTAATCTTCAGTTGCGATTGCTATAAAGTATTGCCATAAGTGCGTCCTAGGAATCAATATCACGTTTATCATGAAACTCGATGAAGCATAGCTATTATAAGTTTCTAGACATTATCGCATAAAATTTATGTCGAAGAATATTATTATTTACGACTTCTTGAGACGTTAATAAGATACTGTAGAGTATTAATAAACAGAGTTTATATTCTCCGTTATTTTGCAACGTATCCATAAAATAAAAAGATATCGTTCATAACGCAGTAAGATAATTCATTCCGCTGTGAAATAAAGGCTCACGCGCAATTCTGGAAATTTTTCAAAGAAAAAACAAAAGAAAAGGTTTTCTCAGATTAAAAAAGTATAATAATTTTTTTGTCCATATGTGTATGCGACGGATTTTCGCATTATTTGAAATGTATTTGACACTTTTATATAATATGCATATATAAATTTAGCGTTAGGCAAAACTCTATTCTTTATTTTCGTTTTGTTATATTACATTGGTTATTATTCTTCCCGTTAGATAAAGCCCGCTTCAATACACGTTGCGGATATAAATCTTAGTTTCTTTCAAACCACGCGCGATGCTTCTCCGGTTGGATTCGGCCAGCTAGATTCGTCGAAAGTTATCGGTGCAATTTGTCCACTATATCTGTCGAACGGTCCAGCCCTGTCTCCATCCTTTGGCAATCCCCACTGCGTCTCTCTTTGCAACCACCAGCCGCCAGCCGAACGCCCACACGTCTTTCCGCCGAACGAGCGCGCCGCGCTGGAGCGGCCGCAGTAATCTTCTACTACTTGTACGCGCAGCCGCGATCGCGACTACTTGGGGGGATGCGCGCGCTCAGCCGGCTTCGACTACTGGGACTCGCGACGCGCAAGTAGTAACGGACCCATCAGTACGAGGCACGCTCTCGCGAGGAGCGCACCTCGTTCACGGGGAAGAATACGCTCACTTTCATCGCTTCCAACCTAGGCGCGCAACTGGTGATCGATTCGCACTTCCGGCGCGGGTCGACCCCCTCCGATACACGGCGGTTCGTCAAGGTCGCTCGATCGAGAACCTAAAGTAGATCGCGCAATTAGCAAAATCACAGCGCGGGATAAGCTTTGCTTATTTTTCGCGACACGTCAATGAATTTTTTTTGCCTTGTGTGTAGCGAATGTTGATATATATTGTTTTTTTTTTTTAATCGCGCAGTCTTGTCCTTCAAGTTCTGTTGTGCTGACTTTCGTTTTCACGTAACGCGTTGCGAGAATCATCGGAGGAAAGAATCAGGAGTTCATTTTCGTGTAAAATCTGCTTTTTAATGTGAGTTTTATTTTATTATCCGCTGTGCTTGTGAAACAAGCTATTAAAGTTTGATTTATTAACACCTGCCATGTTCAGTCTATTAAAGTCACCGGAGTTGTCTGTTGGAAATCATCGTTGTGCAATGTAATTAGCATGAAACTAATTAACATCAAAGGGAACGCTGCATATCATCACCCTCGATCATCTTCAACCGCATTTAATCGTTTTGTCGCAACAAACAGACACACATGCGAAACTTTCGGCAGGAATCTCCAGTGAGTTTTCACACATACATGAAGGAAAAATCGTATTTTTCGTAAACAGAACGCGAAAGCGTGACGAGGATGTAGGTAAAGACATTAAAGTTTCATAAATGAAAAGTGGCTGACATCGGTAATTTAATATAAACGTACTAGTTCATAAACAATTTTAACGGCGGTATATTCTACGAACAATATCAAAATTTTGCACATCAGCTCGATGCATCTCGTAGATCGGAAGAGATATAAAATATTTCCGTTTTTAATATTCTCGCGAATATCGAGCGACCTAACATGCTTCGTTCTTGAGCACGCGATATATGAATAAGCTTAAAAGCAATATCGTGATTTTTAGACGATACTCTTGTAGATGTAAAAACATGAATGTGGGCGATTATGCACACATTTTGCTTACATTTTAGTATTATTCCACACCCCAGCGACACATTATAATTTTATATGCATACTTTGAGCAAATCCCAAACGTTGCAACATAAATTGCAAGCATTCAAAACGCGTGAAAAATTTCGATAGCCGAATTCTTTGTGCGTTAACGTCTGTTTCTACTTGTGAGCAGCTTTTGCAGAGAATGCGATGCAAATTCCAGTAGCTCGTCTATGTAACGTTCCATGGAAAAGTTTGAAATTGCTCGCAACCCTGCAAACAATCTCAATCGATCGAGAACTCTTAATCCTGGATATATTTGAAACAAGATAAAGCGCTCAATAACGACGAGAAAATTATTTTCGAAAATAAATTATAGAAGTTCTGGTTATACATTAACTTTATTTTACTTTAGTGAAAGCTGTATTTGTTAAGAATTATTAGGTAGATTATTTTTAGTGTTATCGATTACAATTTAATCATTCACGCAGTAATAATACTATATATATCTTTATTTCTTTGATAACGGTTAATAACGATGTACAGAAAATGGTTTCTGATGTT
This sequence comes from Temnothorax curvispinosus, assembly GCF_003070985.1. NCBI lineage: Eukaryota > Metazoa > Arthropoda > Insecta > Hymenoptera > Formicidae > Temnothorax > Temnothorax curvispinosus. Next base: position 98,573 of record NW_020219297.1, on the reverse strand, counting down.
TAGAAAATGGTTTTTCTGCGAAATCGCTGGTCCTGTTTTAGTTTTAACGATCGTTTCATAATAACAGCTCGAGCTACACGTAATTAGAGACGTCTTTAGACTCGGCAAAAAGTTCAATCTTATTTCTAGAAAGGTTTTAGCGCTTTAATCTCGCACCAACAAAAACGAGAAGAGGAGAAGGGAAAAACTTTTAATCTCGAGCCAGATTCTTCTTTTTCACGTGAGAAATATGTGATGAAAATCCATTTATTTACACTCGATATTTTTCGCGAATATCGCATTATTATGTTCCGATTTAAATCAAGACCACCGCGGGAAATGGAACAAGTGTTTCGTATACTTCGTTTCGTTGAAAGAAGCTTATTCGTCAGCACAGTAGGATTAACGACCGAGCGCGATTAAAAGTTTTTCGCTGAATACAGTTTGTAGCATTACGCTTCTTATCTCGTGATGTGTAACGATCAATTTAATACGACATTCGTTATTAAGGCGCGCAACTGGTGATAGTTTTAAACTTCCATTGCAAAGCTACTTCGATTGCGCAACCATTGTTGTTGTTAAAATAACGCTACATCTTTCTATCTTTCTCGTGACAAGTCAATTGCTCACGGTATATATTGCACCATGATATGAATCAATATAGAACACCCATCGGCAAATAGCGTGATATGGGTACGATACGGGCGAACCATCAAATAAACTGCGAATAAAATTGAAATGTTTGTGAAAAGGTATATTGTTAAAAAAATATTGTTTCTTTATTCATGTGACATTTATCTGTCGCGAAGTTTTTTTTTTTAACATCGTCTCTGTCGCCACGATTTTACGTCGCGCCTACATCCTCGAATTTTAATTCTGTATAACGTTACTATATTATCGTCGCACAATTTCCTGCTGTTCGCATTTCATCGCGCTCGCATTCTCGAAACAGCGTCACACCGTATTATCAGTGTCGCTATTATACATATATTACGTCACATTAGCAGTCTGAAATTTAATCACGGAAAAAATGTATTTTTTCATGGAAGCTCCCTCGTCATGGTTTCCACGTGGATTACCGAATCGATCGATTGATTAGTCGAGAATTCATCGGTCCCTTTCGCTAGTCGATTTTCACCGAGTGAACCGTTCGGTTTGCCTTCTTTCGGGCTCTAGTAGTCGCGGATAAAATTGATCAGGGGTTAGAGGTAAAGAGACCGCACGAAAACGAAACCTCGGCGGGAAGACATGAGCGGGGTCGGCTTTTTGGCGACCGTGAAGACGTTCGCGCCGGGCGGACGTCGCCGGCGACGCTGCGAGAAGCAGCAGAAGGTCCTGGAGCTTCCGCCGGGCTACGGGATGCAGCCGGATGTTGTACCCCCCTGGGATACGGCGCCTCCTATCACGCCACCCGCTGCATTTTTGCCACCAGGCTACAAAAAGGGCTTTCCAGGTGAGCTCTCTGCGCGCGACCCGAACAAAAGCGTTCTTACCGCGAGAGGAGGTTCTTTCCTTGGACTGAGATAAAAAGATTTCGCCGTGAAAAGATGTCCCAATGTGAGAGCGTTCAAGAAGAGAAATTATTGTAAACTCGGATCTCTGGGATAGTACACGCATGGCATCTTTGTCTCTCGACATATCATTCCAACGGTACGAGCTTTTCAAAGAATGATACGATTTTTATTTATATTAATATGTGATCGCATACGTATCTATATATCTTTTTTTATTATTCTTATCTATTGATTTAGGCGATTTAATTAGAATATGACAAGGATATTATTATAAATAGCGAATGCGGTGACCTTTTCTCCAGTATTTAATTTTAACGAATTATATATCGAGAGGTAATCTGATCACCAAAGTGTGCAGACTAATTTCTGGGTAACATGCGAGGGTGTTAATACCAATATAAAGCATTATGCATTAAGCGTTATTTAATTATAAATACAGTGAATTAATTACATTGCACATTGAACTTTGATCATCAATTATAGCACACAGCTGGAGAAGCAGCTTCTCTTTTTATCTCATTATATTTATAAATTTCATTTTAATAATATGACCATATAATCTTTTTGTCAATTTTATCAATAATTTTTATTAATTTAATCAATCTTTAATTAAAGTTGACGATAAAATTTACTGATATTTTAAATTTATGCATCGAAAATTTATGCTTCCAGCAGTTTACGCTCTATGCTACTTACAAGTCGAATTTAATTTATTAATAAATGAAGATTAATTGTAATTTTAAATATGTTATTATAATGATGATTTAAACGCGGTAAAGAAGTTTAATTTGATGCTGGCCGATTTGAGTCCACGATGGAATCTCCTTTTTTCAACTTCCGTAAGAAGCATCTTGCTAATATCCGGCTGCCCGTTATCGTCCATTATATCGATTAAACCCGACGCAAGGAAATAGAACGTGGTTGACGCTGTGGGTTGACGCGATTGATGACTGCGATAGATTCCCCTCTTATTTAGGGAATGGGAGGCGAATTCGGAGGATAGGTAACTCGTAATTGGAGAAAATCGTTTAAATGAGACACTTCCAGCGGAATCGGATGGGTGTACAGACCGCCCTCATTTTCCGCGACGTTTCTGAGATCGCGTTATCATAAATCCCCTCGAGGCAACTTCACCGCGCGTTTCTTGCTTAATCTTTATCGCACTTCGCACTATGTTGCGTGGCTCAGCTTTTACTTCCTCTCCGCGTTGCTCTTGGGCGCATCTTTCCCGCATAGTAACGCGATTGTCGCAGAAGCGCGGCATGAGAAGAGTGATGGTAACGCTTTTTTCGCGAAACCTTTATCTCTACGAGTCTGGTTACTTTGTCAGAAACAACAGTAAGTGCACCGTTATGTATTGTATCTTTTTTTTACTGTTTATATTTTCTCTGCTTTCTTTTTCTCACTTAGTATTACGGAAAAGGTACATCTATATCTCCCCTTTTATATCCGTCTTTAATTGCTTCGGAGGAAGTTATCACGCAGGCCTTAAACGATTTCGAGTCGATTAACTGTCTTTGATTTCGCGAACTTATTCCGTTTAATCCCGCAACTTACGGTATCGCAGAGACAGACAGTGAACTTTCGCTGCCGGCGCGGAGATGGGAAAAGATTCGCGATCTGATTTCCAGCTGCGCGATTCAACTTTTACGGCAAAAATTTGATCGGAAATTTTCCAATTGGTCGCGCAATCGACTCACAACGTCTACGTCTCGAAATGATGATAGAGATGTTGTTGACCCGAGGCAATGGCAAGACATTCGTGAGATGAGAGGTTTAAGATCACGAAGGAAATTTTCTTGCTGCCATTTTTCTGCGGTTTGATCATAAGTCGTGCGAATTACGATTTTCTCTCGAGCCGATAACCGCGTTCAGCTGTCGATACAAATAAAAGAATTGTAAATAAATTACACAAATTTCACATTAATTAATATTCAATTCAAAACTGCAGAAATATTAAATGTTGCACTAATGTTGTTAAAGAATTGCGTTATATATATTTATATCACAAATATTACCTAACATTTAAAGGAAGGGAAATAAATACATGAACTAAATAAATTATTTAATATAGAAATATATTGTTTAATAATTTTTTAATAATATTAACTAACATTCATGATCTTTCACGCAAAAAAGATACTCTATCATCAATTATATTAACTTTGTTAGAAGTTTTTTAGCATTAATATCTTCATATTTTCTCGACGTGATGCGATAACGCGCACGAGCTCCGAATAATTCATAAGCACGTGTAAGATCTCGGCCGAATCTTCTGGCGATTAGGTCGAGGCCGGTGATTTTCTCTCTGTGGCCGGCACCTTGCTCGTCCCCCTCGGATCTCGGATCTGCCTGGAATTTACCGAGATTATTAACGTCGAACGCGGTGACAACTGGGTCGAATTTTTCATTGATGAATCATGAGGCGCCGCGCCGTTCGCATGTTCCTCGAATTTCGAAGCGTGTGCGTCCCAGTTTCCTCTCGCGTTATTTCTCCCTCCGTCCCTCCTTCTCTCTCTTGTCCGGCATCGCTAAAATACGATATTTGCATCGCTAACGATAAATCCACGCAATGTTTTGTGCGTCTTCGTTCACAACATTTTGACTATTTTGAATGACCACTTCGTGTCCTTCTGACACGAATAATATCACTCGTAAAATGACGACACTTCGCACAGATGATTAAACTATGCGGAAGTCATGCGGAACTATTGCACCCGAGGGAGCCAGGTTGTCAGAACGTGGAAGTAATGAATGCACCTATTTTCCGAGCCAAAACGTAGTACATTAATATTATTTAAAGTAAAATTGGAAGAATTATACTCCCTTGTATTTTTCCTTACCTAATTTTCTTATCTCCGCTTATCTTAATTGCTTTAAAAATTTCGCGAAAATTATCGTTTTTATTATTTTAATGTGAGAAAGGAGAGCCATAAATTGAGAGCCAAGGAAACAACGGAATTTTTATATCGCGCTAAGAGTGTTTAGAGAATAATTTCCATGTTGATTGACGGCTATGAGAAATACGTGGATTTTATTTAATATCTCTGGAAGGAGTAACACGAAGTCTGCGAGTAGGCGGCACAAAAAATGGCTTCACGATAACTCTTTGTGCGAGCAGTATCGCGGATCCCGTCGAGATGGATTATAATGTTCCGCGCGTTCCTGCTTTGCGCTGAAACAGAAATCAATATCGCGTGCAGATTTCAGGTACTTGGGCTCTTTATCTGACCATTACGATGATGGCTATTGTATAACGTAAAGACTCGATCGAAATATTCACGTAAATTATACCCACTCATGATTCGCAGATACTTGGCGTATGATAAATGAGCTTTTTATGCTTGCACGTGGATTACACTTGGCGCGATGTGGACCGCGTTCAATGTTGCTTGTTTTTCCAGGCTTTTTAATCCCACGTCTGGAATTCATAATAGATATCGGTGATATTTATGCACTCTACGAAGAAGCGCGGAATTAATGTTTGAAAAATTTATATACTTCTATATACAGCTGTACTTCGCAGCTTCTAACAATGCAAAGTTGAATATTATTTCTGAATATGCCATTTCTTAAAAACCTAGCATATTTGAGATGACATTACCGATTATAGTTATGAACTTTAAAGACATTTCGCTAAAGCTGTTATTAATAAGAAATAAATCAAATGCACTTTAAATCTGTAATTTAAATTATGCCTATTTAAAATCCGTATTCCTACGTTTTTTGGATTATTTTTGGATCGACGCCACAGGCAAATGTGTATATAATTCACGAATGACCCAACCACAAACTTTTATTTAACTCGTGCCCTTTTCTGTAACTGCTCGACAAATATTCGTGCTTATAGTCTTTTCAGCGTAACATAAGCGTGACCGTTTAAATAGATTGGCAGCCAGTTCGCTCGTACTTGGATCAGAAAAATCATCGGCGCCATCCGCATTTTTCTGTCGCCCACGTTAGGATTCCGTCACGTGGAATAGCTGCAAATTCTATCGCTGTGCTATCGTGGTAAATTGTTTATATAAAATTGTTGATGAATAAGATGGAAGTAATTGAAATAGCGAAACAAGAACGCGCTGCAATTGTTTAAAAATACTGTAATAACAATATAAATCGACAGTTTTTATTATAGATAAATTTGTGTTATTTTATTAATAGACACATTATTATATAAAGCGTATACATATATTTTTATGGATTTTAAATATATGCATGATAGACATATATAATTCATGCAACGATTTGTAAATAAGAATGTTCTTTAATCGCACCTCGGCGCTGCGAGCGAAACGGTGTCGCGCCGTCCGTAATTAGCGCTGTAATTACTTGGATAGTCGGATAGTGTGCATAATTATCGCCCCGGTAATTATTGATAAAATCCCACCCTTCGCCGGTCGGACTAATCCGGTACGGATATGAGCACTTGCGTCCGTAAGATTCGCGGAAATTGTTTCTACCTTGGATTAATTCAATGCCCGCACAATTTCTAGCCGCCACCGGCGCTTTCGCAGCTTGCTGCAGTTTGTTGTTGTTGTTGTTGTTACTGTTACCTGGAAAAACAAGGAATATCCGGGAACCAACGTTTCCCATGCTCTGATCCGATGTTACATCGCACTTACTATAATTGCCCGCAATTTGACTTTGAATTGAGGCGTATACAGATATTAATTTAGCGCAGTAAACTCGTAACAATATTTGATTATAATGATTTTTGAAGACGGTAGCTTTTTCGAAAAATACCGTCTAATTTCGATCTTTCTTCTCAATTTGTTATTCGCAAATGTTCGAAGTTTCGCTATAATTGCGGGAAAGCGGCAAAGTTGCAATCTCTTCGAGCAGAATTATACTGCAAACACAATTTCCGCATATGCAATCATTGCGCGCGAACATTTGACAATTCGAATATTCAAATACTCTTGTGTAAACATTCGACTATTCGACGGCACCCACGTATGTAGATTTAAGGTAGATTAACAACTCGCGTAACCGACTCGGGCCCACGCTAAGTGGAAGTGCAAACAGAATCGGATTATTTCTGCGACGATGTAACGGAAATTCGTTAGTAAAAGTAACGGACAGCAAGTATTCTCCGTTAACGCTCGAAATCCATCAGGAAAAGATCACTTTAAAACACAATACGCGAGCCATACGTTGATTTAATATCGTACAAAACTTTGAGGAAAGATCACGTCTAAATATATCGTGTCTAGATAGTTATTATCTGTTTTGTGAAACTTTCAAACGCTGCGGTTGATCGATCGAAACGTTAGCTTTGGCGAAACGGCGTGCAACAAATGCAGCCTCTAAGAGGTAATACGTAGCCGGCAAACAATATCCACATTACGCGCGTTTATGAGCACGGCGCCATCGCGTGTCATAGACTACAATTCCTGCGAGCTAATGCCTTCAACCCTTTCATCCGACCTCGTGATTTACGTGCGCTTAACGCGTGCCGGTTAATTCGGCAAAACTCATTTGTGTGTGTGTATGAGTGTGTATGTGTCTGCTGTACGCGAGCAATCTATACATTAGCACTATAATACATTCGCCGAGTAATTATTTCGCCACCGTAATCGAGCATTCCGCGATCAATATATCGGCTGTGAATAGTTGGTGAAACCGACGGAGCCGAGCCAGTGCGGCAAGACGCACCAACACCAACGTGATATTACGGCGATCTCACCGCGAGACCGATCGAGACCGATTAACTACGAAATACTCGACGAAATATCAGTTAATTTTCCATCACCGCAATCTCGCCTGCGACGATCGCGTTTATTAGTCGTTCGGGAAATTATCTCGCGCGAAAAGGAACGCGATTTAATCCGGCGGACGCGCACGTCCGCCCAAAGCTACGCTTGCACCACTTGCAATTAATTTGATGAATTCGGTTTGGTTATTGCGCGCTCCAAATTCGCGTTTCACAGATGGCCAGCCTCCTTTCCCCCCCTTCCCCTTGTGTCCTAACTGTCAGCTGACCTTATTTAACGCGAAATGAATTTAAATTAATTCGTTTGATTCGCATTCAAATGAATGGTAATTTATTTTAATTAAATTGTCGCACGATTATTATGACCCGCTTGCGTGTGTCGGCCGATAAGTTATTTTCTGTTGAATACACGATGAAAAATCTGCCACAAATAGGCGACCGCGATCGCAAGGAAAGGCATGTCGCACTATCAGCCAGTTAATTAAACGCGCAGTGAACGTTTTATTAGATCAATCTTAACAAGTCTTCACTCTATTGCTGCTTATTACATTTTGCAGCTGTGTGGGCGAATGAACTTTTTCGCTCGTCGGTCCTTGATATTTGGTATTTGGTATTCTCACTTTACCTGAGCGTTACGTAAAAAAAAACGTATGATTTTATCAACATGAAAAAGCGATAACATACATTTAAAGGAAGAAAATCTGTTTTCGAGAAATGTAACGCCAAGTAAACGTGAGAAGTTTATTTGTTTTTTGACAGAATATTAGATAATTCACAAGTTTTTGGGTCCTATTATAGCAACAATGGAAAAATTTAGTCACATATATTTAATTTAAAATGATATAACGAAATTTCATTTATCACAATGGCATCGAATAATAAACATTGGATAATTTCCTGTAAAAGATTTCTCATTAAGGAACCAACCGCAACCGGGAAAGACAAAGATCTGGGATCTGGGATCTATTTTGATTCCATTATATTGTTTCCGCTTGTGTTTCCGATATTCATTCATGCTGTAGCTCCGACCTGAGATTTCACTTCATACCCTGAGGTGTTTCACTGCGCTTGAGGTGTTATATTATAGGTAGTTTCATTGTTCCGCAACTGCGTGGGCGCTTTTAGCTTGGTATCTCGATTACTCCAGCGACAACGCACATATTTTATTGAAACGCAATAACATTGGTAGCAGCTGCGGTTAACCATACCGTATGCCCCGACGGCCGTTAAAAAGCCGTTTACGGTTGGATGGAAATAATGTTAAGCCTCCGGCTGCTGCAAAGTCAGTTCGATATGTGCGCTACTCTCGATGAAAACAACATTATAAAGAATACGAAATTATTGGTATTGCTGTCTATATCAATTATTTGTGTAAAAAAGAAATCGGTATCTATTTGTTTAAAAAAGAAACTATCTTGTACAGATGCAGAGATCACTTTAAAGTTATTTAGCATTAATATGGGATCGTATTTGTGCAGAACTTTAATTCGCGGAATAATGTCGGTTTACATATCAGCACAGCTTCGCAATCGTATCGGCTTCAATCACCCGCGATAAACAGCGACGAAAGGTGAACGACATTTCAATTAATTCGAGTCGCGGCCATTCCCGTTGTTTCGCGAGCACGCATTATTCGCGGAACACGCATAAAACACAGCATTTTTGCACAATGCCCGCGGCGGGCGCAAAGCTCCGACGTCTGTTTCTCCCGTCATTCATTCGCGCAATTCGCGCATACTTCTCTCGTGCAATTTCATCGGCCCCCGTCCGTTCACCTTGCGAATGTTACAAGTGTGTTATGTTTGCCGTCGCCATCACGGTGCTTCGTGCGATGCCAAATGGCACCCTGTGGTTTACGAGTATCCCATAAACGCGCGCGACGCAAAACGCGAGTCGTCAACGAGATTCCAGTGGCGTCGTTCCGCCAGGATTAATATAATCAAATTAACAGCTGCAGTCTTGCTTTACTGCGTCTGTGCTCTTTATGACAATGTATCTATTAATATTTAATTCTACAGACGATATTTTGATTATGGGGAGTTATTATTAGCAAACATTAAACGCGTAGAAAGCCGGATAAGTCCCTGTAAAGCAGCTGTAAATGTCCTTTGTTATATATTAGGTAAAATTGCAAAGTTGAGAGAAATTCTAACGGGAAAGAATATAAATGATCTGAATACGTTAAAATATACTTGCATATTTTATTGAGATTTGTAACAGGCGGATTACATTGTTATATGTAATAAGATTACTGTCTGCGGAAATATCACATGTAATACGACGAAATGACTGCTACTCATCAACAGGTGACTTATAGATTCGCAAGCCACACCTTTTGACGAAATTGGAACTGCGGACAATTATCGGTCTCGTTGGCGGACAGAGAATAATGACGATGTCGACAGCTAAATTAGTCCCGCAGCCGTCAGTAATCGATCTTCGTAGATTCGCGTTATTGAACGCGAAATTTCAAAATCGTTTTGACGTATACATAAAGTCTAATATGTTCAAACAAGCGTTCGCGACCTAGCTGGGATTAATTGCATCCCCGCGATAACTGTCGCCGACATCATCCTTATCTCGTTCTCCTAACGGCGAACGCCAGTAGAGTTTTAATTGGAAAAAAGTAACTAACGGCCACTGAGACGCCGTTCTTTTTTTACTTCTTCTCGGCGACGCCGGTGTCAGACTTTTCGAGGAAAATCTGAAACCACCGGAAACTCGTGAGGATTAAAGCAAACAAGACGCGGAAGTGTCCGTGAGAATTAGTTTCGTTTTTCGCACAGTGTAGTCCGCGATTACAAATACTTTTTATAAAATACGTTGCATCTACGTGTTATTTCCTAAACGCATCGGAAGGCGCATTCTCTCATGTATATATGTATATATATGTATATTTACATCAATCTCTTTCTTTCTCTTCTTTTTATCCAATACGCCGTAAATCGCATTAAACGTTTTTCTCAAAAAAAGAGCAGCATTCATTCGGCAGCTCTGCGCTCGCTTTTCGCAGCTGTTTCCAACCAAAACGCGATAAAAAGGAATCTGCCACCCACCGCCGGCATTAACCCGCATTTTGTTGAATATCGCGCCGGGGGTTGCCAGAGGGTTGCCGGGAGCTGCCATTGTAGTCCGGAGGGTCCCCAGATGCGAAAGACGCAAAAAGTTTGCGCGCCCGACGGACGGCGAGATCTCGTCGCCGTAAAATCTCGGTACGGTAGGAAAATAGGCGGCGAAAAAAGTATCACCCCGGATTTACATCTTCGATGTCCGTAACAGCGTCGATATCGCGGCGACCTTTTTTTCTTTTTCGTTTTGCGCGGTCTGCTTTTTTTCGCCTATTTTTTTTCTTATCTCCTGGAAGTTGATGGTTTGCGGTGCTGCTGCACCAGGCACTCGTTACTGTTGGCAGAATAAATATACTCAAAGCCAGATCAACGTTGTTTGGCGTTGAAAAGCAAAAATGCCTCGATACATCGCGTAGTTTGCTTTTTACGTAGGTTACGTTTTTCACAAGTGCTTAAAGTCGAAGCGCTGGGACAAAACCGAACTATGAAAATCCTCTTTTTCTGATTTAATATACGGGATCAACTGTGACTCTTAATGAAGCAGAAATTGAACGAGAGCAGTACCGCTGCGTAAAATTGAAAACCGCTGATAGTCATGTACGCGACAGCTGTCATTTACATTTTACATTTTCTACCGAAAATATCATAATTGGGTCCTCTCATCAGGGCGTTTTCGTTAATAGCATTGTGCTTCTGCGTGTCGCGTATATAAATATTCGCGTGTTCAGTGGATTTGCGTGTTTCAGTGGATCATAAACATTTTCCAAAGGCCACTGACCCCGTCTCCTTGAATATACTTTTTATTCCAAAATATTCTTTTATTACTCGACCAACTGGCAACAATATAAATAGTAATCACTGTGATTACTATTTATATATATTGTTGCCAGTTAGTCGAGTAATAAAAGAATATTTTGGTTTTTAATCACTGGCGGAGGAAGTTATTTTTTTCTATACTTTTTATTTTTATTCCTCGTGTGAAACACTCATATATCCGACTACTAATCACAAAACAAACAGCGTCTTACGAACAAAGCGCTTAATTGTTCCTGCCGAGAATAGCTCTCTCAGAGTGTGCGATGTGATACTTGCTGGCCAGACAAATTTGAGCGATGGTTCCTGAACTTAGAGTCCGAAAATGCGTCGGCCACTTCGGAATCAGAAATGTAGAAAATGTGAGTAGAACGTAACACTCGAATAAGTGATGTCTCACGCTAATAAATCATCTTTCAGTTTGTCTCGCTTGAATTACCTCAGATTTCTAAACTGTCTTCGAGTTACTTAATACGGATTAATTACGGGTTAATTCAACCCAATGTAATTGCGAAATTATTACGAATGATTGATTGCACTTTGTTCGAGCTAGCCGTGGCACACTTCGGAATTGCCTAATGGAATTGTAGGTGGGTTGCGTTGATTTATATATATGATACTTAACAGATCGGCAACACACAATATATCCGGAAATCCGATAATACTCGTATTCTCTGCATTACATTTGCTCGATTTACTAATTGCGGGCGTTGTATTCTTCGTTATTTTCTACTTTTTCGTGTGTTTTTTTTTTTTACACAGATGACCATATCCAATTTTGCGTGTGCTTCGACACAACAAGCGCAACAATGGTAGCCGCGGTTTAGGTTTCCGGCTATTAGTCCGTGCACAATAAAACGAGCATTTCGAAATTTATAATTGCTCACCGTGTATTCCGACGATATACGCACGAGTCGCGCGAAATGCGAAACGCAATTAGCTCTTTGAATCGACCTAATTTGCCAATAGGACTTTTCCATTGCTTTCGTATGCATCAGCCGGGGCGGTCTTTCGCAAAAATAATTTCCATCCGGTATGTCGCTACATCGGCAAACAATAGTCTTGTTCGCGTAACGCAGTTTTATCACGATTTCATGGTCCTCGTCGCGAGATATATAGAGACGCGACGACACGTACGCGCGCCACGTAACGCCCGATACATGCATTCGCATACGTCCGCGAATGACGCTCCAATTGCGGTAATTGCGGTGGACATATAACGCTATGTCGACGAGCCATTGGTCGGCCGGGCCATCCATAATAAATAGCGTTTTCTTTTGTAATCGATGTATACATGTACTATTGTACACCGGCAATCTGCGCAACCGGGTCAGTCCGGAAGAGGGAAACGAGATTGCGCGGGTGCGCAATTAAAATCGATCGTTTTTTCCTATCGAAAATATACCTTCCCGTTACATTCGTTGCGAGCTGTACAAAACGAGAAGAGAGAACTATTTTTATTTCGAATCGTCGCGTCGTATGTATTCGGCCTTTCTCTCTGTCGTCGCTCTTTTTCCACGATGACGTTTGGCGGCATTGAAGCGATCCAAAATCTTCGTAAAAAATTTATTATATTTTAATATTCACAAAGAGAGCCATTGAGATCTTCATTATATTGAGATTTAGCACGGATTTTCAGCGTCAATATAAAATATTAAAGTGACGCGCCCGTAAATACCGACCGTTTTAATCAGTCTGCGGCAGAGATATTCGCGTATAACGAGATGCGAGATAATTATTTAAATAGAGACCGAAATAGAGGGAAGTCCGGACAAAATATTGAAATCGCCGCGCCGGGGTACATTCCGTGATGTTTCTACGGCGCAGAGCTAATTTATTTTCATACTCCCTCTCGTATCCGTCAGCCATTACTCAACGAAGGGATTATTTTGATTATTACATGAGTAAGGCTCTCCCCGGGCGTGAGAAATGCTTGTGCCATCAGCATACCTTCCTGGTGATGTAAGACGGAAAAGCGTTCTCAGGTAGGAGGAAAATATGGTCAACGACCCTCGGTCGTGACGCACGCGGATAATCTTGACGGTCAAAATACATATACGTATCTTTGGCTCGTCCATTCCGTGCATAGGCGTAAGGATTGGCGTAAGAACACGAAGCGATGTTTAACTTCGCTATTCCCTTCGGGGTAGATTTTTGCTAACGATGAATGATCGAAGAGTCGAGAAGATTGCGTGGGATGAAGTCGAGACGAGGATAATAATTTCTCTCGTCGTTAAGTTGATAAGGAAAGAATGTTATTTATTTCATTCTATTTACCCCTATCGATTGAATCATTTTAATGCGGATTTGCATGATTTTACAAAATAATTTTGCGAAAACTTATAATGATTTTATAAAAGAAATAATTGAAACGTCAATAGTTTTAGTACAGATGTTTATACGCGTGTATTGCATTAAATACGTGCATGCAAGATTACAAAGATCAATTCTATTTCGGCAGTTCCCTGTAATTCCGGTAAAATACATTAAGATTAATTTGAAAAATTGAAACTTAAGAGCTGCTGATTGTAATACTTCTGGCACTTAAACACTCAAGTTGCGAGCTCTTCAGTTACATTTCTGAAAATTTACCGGGAATTCCGTGATTATGAAACAAACGTTTACAACGTGTCTGACTGCAAGCGCTTCCACTTCACGACGTCGGGAGATAATTTTAGCTTTGTTAAGCGGTGTTCTAACGAACTTGATGTTTCGAGTACGCTGCTAACGACTGAAACTGTATAATAATAATAATAATCACGCGAAGTGAGGACGGCGTTTTGAGGACTACATATATTTTAAAGTTTTTGAGCTTAATGCTACGTGACAAAACATAATTTATACCACAATTAAATAAAGTAGGTACGACAAGTATTATATATTATTGTTCGATGTTATAAAGCGACAGAAGAGTTACTTTCGCTCGATAGTATCTAATAAGAGGGGGTAACGTCCAATCAAACTTCCGCTAAATAAAAGATGTCCCCATTGTACGGCACGTGTGCAAAGTTCAGTGGGTTAATTTCGATTCGTTCTACATATATATTCCTCCCACGTGCGTTTTTGTCGCGATAACTACATGAGACATATTAGACGAGTCAAAGAATAAGCCATCGAAAAAGTTTTGTCGCGTGATTCTACTAACATTATTTGTCTCTTCACGCAATTTTATCTCATGCGAAGGGTAAGAAAAGACTGACCGGCATCATCAGCAAAACCGAGCGGGTAAAAATGATATTGTGCGGATTCTCCTCCCGTGGGAACGCCGTGTTTTAACACTCGGTCGTGATGAAGGGCGTTATCACGCCAATCCTGTACTGATTATTCGACGGGTCTGAAAACGCGAAAGTACTCTTCACATGCTTTCCCGAGCAAGGGAAAATTCCCTTTGATGCACGTTCGCCCTTTGTGCGTAAACTGGTGGCTAGAAAACGCATCCGGTTAAAGAAAGCTCTTTTCTCTCGGTAGTTTCGCGCAATCGCGAAAGATTCATGCGTGTGTTAAACATTTTTTATTGTTTACGTTGTTGCAAACTAGATTAAAAATTTTCACAAAAATATTATCGTTCCTCGTAATCTATGCGAACGTGAACGTTGTTTTATGATAAAAAAAAAAGTTACATTAATTTCGAGCGAACGAATTGAGAAATCTGGAATAAAAGTGTCACCGGGAGTGAAATGTCATACACCGTAATATGTGAAACCGATACGTAACGCGCGGATTAAAAAGCGTATCGCAGCCATTTATCCAAAATCCCATGTACGGTAAACTGATGCAGCCAGTTTTGCATCGCACAGCTCACGGCAAGACACGTGTTTGATTACGCTATCTCGTCGAGTCGGCGATATTCATTTCCACGAGCGCGCGCATGACAGCGGCGAGTGTGCGGCCGGGAGAAAAAAAACAGGCTGCACCTCGCACGTTCATTTTTCATACTTGAATCCGACCTTCGTTATGACGCGGCCAAAAATAGAGCTTTCTCACCGAGAATTATCGGGTGGTGCAGTTTTTGCGACCGAAAAAAGGAACAACGCGGCGCACAATGAGCATTATAGATCTCGAGCGTGATTATTCAGCGCGAATGTACTTTACGCTGGGAATAAAGGATTAAGGGCCAGAGGAACACAATACAAATGTACAGGCAATAGGAACAGAGTGCATTGATACACGGCTTCCGATAGGTTGACAATCTACATTCTGTTGCTATTCCCTGTTCCTATCGCCTGTACCTTTGTATTGTGTTCTGGCCTTAATTCTTTCGTGAGCGTACTACTGAAATCGTAGCCGTGTTTCGGATAAACTGCCACGCACAATTATTAGCCGCGATTGAACTCGATCATCGTGTATCTGATAACAATCTGGATAAACGCTGGATCGGATACCACCGAATGACATAATCTACCTCAAATTACGTGAAATTGCAGCCGCAGCGTAATCTACATCAACCGCGATTAGGTCGCCCACGAGTTTCTCGCGTACACATCCGTAGGCGGATTTGGACGTGCTGAACAAGCGCTCGGGAGATGGCGATTTTCGACAGCGAAAAACCACCGACGTTTCCGCATGTCGTAACATCCTAACGAGTATCCCCCCGGGTATTCACGTGTGTACATATATTCCGGAGTTTCTGCCGTTTTCCCACAAATTTGCGTCGCGATTCATGGATTAATTGCGCGCTATGCCATCGCAAAGAATTTTTAATTTTACCGTAATAGAAAAATTACCTTTAACGAAGCTAAACATGATGTAATTGTATTCCGGTGATGGAAAATTAAGCAATATAATCGATGGTGTTATTTTACTCACGATTAGTTTAACAGGAAATTGTCGATGATATTAATTCTATTATTTAAGTGTACTATTATGTATACATCTTTGAAAAAGAGGGAAAGTAAATTAATCACTTTACATATTGTAACAGAAGTGACGGAAAGTCTAGAAAAAATGCACTGTATTTTGAGTAACTTTAAAAAGTTGTAAACCAATCATTTTGACTGTTTTGACAGTCTTAGCGGTAATATTTTTCCTCGTGTTTTCCAAATTTTATTCAAGAAATATATATTGAACGCCATTTGGCAACTGGAGTTAAGAATGGCGAATTATTTTATTAATTTGAACAGAAAATGTAATTAGCCTAGATTAATACTAATTGGTACAGCTTGCGCCGGCGGTAAATGAAGGATTAGGTGCGCGAAACTGCATGACTGCGGGTAATAGGACATAGTCTAAGAGCAGTTCGGAGCAGCTGGTCGAAAGCGATTAGAGAAATTTCTTTTCTCGGCAAAGCCGCTATAACTGGAATTCCAGACTACCGTGTCCGGAGGACTGAGGAAGTTAGGATTGCACGAGTGGGAGGATGAGATCGGATGGAAACGTTGAAGTGTTCTCCAAACTCGAGCGGTTCCGTAAACAATGCTTCCTTCCACCAACATGATGTCAACCTTTATCGCACGCGTCGTCGACTCAACGACGCGGATCTGCAGTTCAGTATTATGGCCCGGATAAAACTAGCAACGAATAACGATTGTGCTCCCTCGTGCGCAACATCGTCTCCCGATAGAAGACACAAGACTTCTCCTAGGAGCTCGCCCACTATATGCTCAATTATACACTACAAAGAACAAAGAAGCAAACGGACGGCGAAACAATAGTTATTCTTATCTCCGAGTTAAACGGACCCCGACTCGAGAAACAGAGAGATCCAAGAACTTTCCTCGTGAATATTTGATGCCACCTTTCAAACAGAAATTATTTAATCACATTTAAAATAGGACCAATATATTATATTTAAATTAAGAATACATAATATGTGCACGAATTTTTTATATATACATATGTTTCTCTATTACACACGATGCACACGATATTATTTTGTGGACAGAAATGACTTGATCACCTTTAAAGTAGCAGTATATGATATATCTAAAATAAGTACATGTAATACATGTGCGACTTTTTATACATACATTTCTTTGTATTACACACGTGAATTTCTCTGTAACACTATTTTCTTTTCATTAACTGATTAACTGATATATCTTTTATCGGATTTCGAAACCGCGGTCTTCTATTTCTGCCAAGTTTTCTATTTCTGGCGCGTAGGCAGGAAGCAAAACATTTCCGTAAAACGGAATTGGCCGGTATCCGCACGGCGGATTCCATCTTATCGGGTAACAGCGCATTAAGCGGAATGCGCACGTACGGAATGTTCCGCGACCAAATACCCGTCCGTCTGTCGAAGCGCACTATATACAAGTAAGCAACCGATTTCCAGCCGTGCGAGAGTTTGCGCTAGAAGCGTCGCGCTCGGAAAAGAAAAATGGTTTTCTTGCACACGACGCCCCTTATAAATAACCCCGCCTGTCTCCCCGAGCGTGAAGCCTGCCGTTCTTAAAGTTTCTACGTAATAACACACGCTGAACGATGATGTCACGGACTTACGATGCCTGGTTACGCAAATATCTTCAGCCGCGACGCCGTTGTCCTGACGAGCCACGAAAATATCAACGTACGTCCGTTGTTGACACGTCGCCGAGACGTCACATTGATATTCCATCCCTGTAGCAACGACGTTCCGCTCGCGTTCCCGAAACGTCACTTCTCGTCGACCGGTTTTCCACTGGCGAACGACGTTTCATACTAACTCACGGTAACAAGTTAAGTACCGTAGACATGTCATTCATTCGTTCGAACGTGGGTAACGAGATCTCTATCATTGAATCTGAAGCGTGCGAAATGTGGAAAGCCAAGTCGCAACAACGGAGAGTTACCCGAACAAGATCTCTCCTGAGGTTTCCACTAGAGAACATTCTTCCCCTTCTTCTCCGTATCGCGAAACTTAAGCAATTAACATTGAGCTCTCGTCTATCGTCTGGCACTTTACTATTACGCGCGGTATATATGCGCCGCGTACCTCCAGCATGAACCAGACAAATGAAAGCGTACGTCTCTTTTGTTTCTCGCTCGCGCACTCGGGCGCGCGAGACGGATCCCTCTTCATTATGCAGCCCGTCGCTGGTATACGGTGTAATTTATTTCTCTCGTTTGTTAGCCAAACAGCCCCGGCTGTGCCGCGCCGCGCCGCGCTGCCGCCGCGGCAAAGACGCCGTGGAGAAGCTTTCGTGATGCGCAGCGACCGCGACTAGGTTTATGCGGCGTTCCTCGTGTACGACGTTTCAAGTGCAACGCCACGCCATGCAAAGAGGTGCCAAGGGCGTGATATAGGACGTTTCGAATAGCGCTTAACCCTTTGAATTGAAATATTACAATTGCATTTTGTCGTGCGGGTCACAAGTCGAGGGGCGCGGCAACATCCGCGAGAAATATAATTCTTCGGAGTACGTTTGGAATACATTGCGATTGTATCGGAGCGAGAAAGACGCTCCGAAATCTCACGAAATCGTTTGAATAAAAATTCCATTGGCCGTGACAAGATTCTGGTATTTGTCTCGAATGCGCTATATACATATGTATGTCACGGTCGAAGCCCACTGGCTCTAAAAATCTGGCACATGTGGCGTTTCACGCTCTATAAACAATGCCATTGCTTTAGGCAGCTAGCTATAACTACGATTTTGTGTAAATATATATTTCGTCGAAACAAACAATAGCAATCCGCGTTTTTCAAATGTTAATTAAATCTTAATTAAATGTTCAACTAAATTATCTTTCTCCGAGTAAAATTTATCTCTTCGAATATTTTTAAATTTTTATTCGGAGAGGACTAAAAAGTATTTTACTTTTTATGCTTATTAAGTATGAAAAATATATTTACGTCTGTTATTTAATTAGCAAATATGCAATTCTCAGGCAACTTTGAGGAAAAAATATTCGCGATCGATCCGCATTCCCGTGACCTGTCACGTGCCGGCAGCCGCGGAAATCGCGTTGGTTTCGTGTATCGTGCTCCAGTTTTTTTCACGCTCGGGCGGCCGCGACGCGACGCGGGCTTTCGCCGTTAACCGAAATTCCTCAAACGTAACGCCACGTAACGGGAATATTGCCAAGAATATATGGCATCGTGCGTTCTATTCATAGAACGACGATGCCTTCGTTGCTTCGTTGGACCTCCAGATGCATCGGTCGTCATGCGACCGGCCGAAGTTCTCCCGCAAGTGAGAGCGATAGTGCGTGCGCTTGGCAGGACCCGCCGAGACGCGGTCGATGTGTATGCGCGTATCGGTACACGGTTGAACTTCGATGCACCATCGTGTACGTGCACTTGGCAGAGAAGTTCTCCCGCGTGGAAATTCGTCCGGTTCCGGGTTGGCTACCACGAATTAAGGATAATCCTGATCGGGGTTGTGTCATCGCGCGGAGTTGCCTCGAAATCGCGATGACACACTACTTGTGCGCTTTCTCCGCGTATTGTTTACCCGACGTTTGCCAAAGCATTTTCTCGGCTGGCTATAAATGGAAAACTCGTAGAATTTCAATACAGATATGATAGAGTAATGCGCGGAATGTTGGTCGTTCGAAAATGTATCGAACGTCAAACAGCCTCTGTGATATGACATTAGATGGAAGGTCACCGTATTGTGGCCCACTCTGCCTCGCGGCGAAGTCATTCATCTATTTTCGTCCGTACGCACGAACCTAACAGCTTCTAGCTCGCGGCTCGCGGTCAGTCTCGTGTGAGCCCCGCGACGTGTCGGATGTAGAACACATTCGCGCTCGAACTTGAGCTTGACTGCCGAGTCCAGAACATTAGTCACCGATGGGTCGCGTCATTCGTCTCAAGTAAAACGGGCAGCGGCGATCACGTGACGCGCGGGACTCTCGGCAGACTAATTGTGAAACTCGTCGCGGCATTTAGCCGACGCCGAACTTAAAGCCGCGAGTCGCGGTCGCCTTAATCACTCATGGGCCGTATTGTCCATCTCAACTGGCGCAGTAAGTGAATGGGCACGCGTGCCCACGCGCGCGTGGGCTAACTGCGCGAACGCCGCTCAATCGACCCTTCGATCTAAATTACGAGAGCGTGAGCTGATATTAACCCGTTTTTTATTAAACGAGAATCTAGTATCTATATATTTCGGAAAACTTATGAAAGAGCATAATTCAAGCGTAATTAAGATTAATGATTTCTTGACCTTAAACGCAGCTATCCAAAATTCAACAGAAAGTTTTGAAGATGCTAATTAAAATGTTAAAGATGCTAGTGATTAAAAACTCAAATTCTTGGACAAGTTATATGATTACGTACTTTATTCTAATATCGTGGCAATATAAGACAGTGCATAATTAATAAATTCAAAACATCGAATCTCTCTTTCGGTAATTAAGTTATACCGTTTTATACGGGCCCACACTTCTGTTTTCAAAATTAATAAAAATAGAGATCTGTTAATAGCTCTAGAACAGGCGAACTGCAGAGTGGCTCGCTCCTGCAGTATGCTATATGTTGTTGATGTTATTAGTAGCGTGTCGAAAGAACCGACGCCTGCTCGTCATGCCTTCAAGATTCCTTTGGCGATTTCCCAAAGACGCGACGCGTCGGCGGAGCTTCCGGGACGTGTAAAACCCGGCAAAATCGAATCGATCTTTATCGCGCGAGCAAACGGGGGCAAGGTGTATTCTTTCGGAAACTGAGACCGTCAATTTCTCATCTCTATTCTCCCGCAGCTGTCCTCTTTCTCCTTTTATACAGTATTCACGACACCCGCGTAATATTTATCGACGACCCGTAGTAACTCAACTTCGCTCTCTGGCATCCCGTTATTTAGCCTTTGTGGTGTAAAAGAGCCGCTAAACATGAGGAGAAACTGCGCATACTCTTGCAGGAAAATCAATCGTGCCGCTTTAATTTCGTTTGAGGCGAGATCGATCGGGAGAGTCGGTTTCAATTGTAGATATTAATACGTTTGATCTTATAAATTCAACATTAGCACGTACACGCATCCGTGACACGTAATTCCTGTGAATCGATCGTATTTTTGTGGCCCTCTCGACCCCATCTCGGCCCGCGCGCTATATTCGGCAGTATATTTGGAATAGCATTTCATTTTCGTCATTAAGCAGGATTGTCCCCGTCCTCGTCCTTTGACCGCTCTCTGCGGGTTTATTATCTCTTTGATATTAGCACTCAATGACGCACGTTGTCGTATTCTGTACTTTCATCTATCTCGATAATTTCGATGTTGTTTGTGTGTCGTTAAATTTTATGTAACTATGATTTTAAACATTACGGTTTTTTTGTGAAAACGAAGGCTGTGTTTACATAAAGTATATATTTTATAAAAAGAGATTACGAAAGGATTAAATATAGTGACATATCGGTAGTTTATTAAATTATACATTGTAAATTCTCGATAATAAGTTTCATGTAGCGGGAAATTTAATAAGAAAACAAGCTACCGCTATTTTATCTTCTCGTTGACATTTTTAGTCGTAATTTTTCATAATTGCTGAAATTAATTGACATATTAATTAAACGAGATCACGTATATCGCTTCGAAATTAATGAATCTTTCGAGTTTTATCCAATAATTAATTAAAATGTATGTAAAAAGACTAATCGGGCGACACGAGTCCGTATTTCAACTGACATTCCTTTAAATAATTTCACGATGTAATACGAGAGATGCGGTAGATCTATGCCACGGGCGAAATACACGGTCCATCATTAATGTCAGAAAATACTCTGATTGCACCCCTCGAAAATCGCCGATTGATTTATTGATATGCACGTAACACCGTACAAAGAGAATTTTCGAAGACTTCGCGCTGCGTTTAATCGTCGCCGAATTGGGAATGTGTCAACTTCTCGAAATCTACAACGGATTTCCGAAATCGACAGTCAGCAGTCAATAACGTGCGCACACGAGAAGCTTTTTGTTCCGCTTCGTACAATGTGTCCGTTCTGGAAATCGACGTATCCTTTTTGTGGCGGATGTCACGATGCCATCACGGCGCGTATGTCGAACTTTCGCAACGTTCGGACAGATTTTCGTCGACAACCAGTCAGCGGAGTGTCCGTTACCGGGCGAAGACAAACGTAATTTGAAGGCCCCTATGCGTGCCCGGCTGGCCGAGCGGCGTCGGCGAGTTTTGCCGTGACCCGGTTTTTCCTTTCCTGTGGTCATACGGACGCTAGTTAATGAACAAATAATGCTGATTATTAACAACAGGTTCGCAAAATTCATTATTGGTACCAAAGGCTTGTAATTGAAAACGTATTTAACATAGAACGCGTAATGAACGACCTGATTTAACTGGGCTTTTGCCGCATCGTTTAATTTTTAATAAATTTCCATAATTGCAAGACACGATTACTTAACGTTACGTAAACGAACGTACTTGCTTTTATAAGCGGTTTAAATATATCCGCAGCGTCGCCTTCAATCAAGAAGTGACTTAACGGATTATGTTGTCCCATCTATGCAACCGCAACGCACCGAGTAAGCCGATAAGTCGTCTCGGCGAATACATCGATCGAAAACCATCGCCAAAGTAATCGCAGCGTTTCACGATAGAATGATCGGGCTACGTGTGAGTTCCACAATTTTTTGTGGATGAATTTGATAGAACTTTTCTCTGAGCGAGCGCGCGTCGTTCAACTCGAAAATTCGCGAGGACGAGAAATCGGCGAGCCAGCAAGTCTAATCCTCCTCTTTGACGACGCATATATCCCGCCACGGTTCTGACCGGTGTCGAACTTTTTTTTCTGTTGCAGAGCCGAAGAAGGAAAAGACTGAACAGAATGCGAATGGCGCGATATCGCCGAATGGCGAGCCGCAGGCCGCCAATTTGGGCACGGCGGTGCCGGTCCCGGGCCCGGCCCCGGATGCCGGGAACCAGCAAAAGCCGAACAGGCCAAACACCCTCGACCCCAGGGTGATAGCCAGGAGGCTGATCTTGTTCGACAGTGAGTACACACTCGCAAACTGGCGAGCATATCGATATGCGCGTCGCGTGTCGCGTGTCGTCGTCGCTCAGAGAAAAGTTCGGCGAAATCGAAGAGAGGGAGGGAAAGTTTGGTCCAAAAAGGACCAAAAACTTACTAAAAATATGTTTTTCAAATAATTTCCTTTAATAGGAAATTAAAATAATATTAAAAGTAAGACATACACGAAACATATGTAATATATTTAACAAATGCTGTCGTATATAATAATTAATTTTATGGATTATGTAACTCAGCGTTTATGTTGTCCGAACTATATATCTTATATTTTTCCCTCACATATTTTCCTCACGTAATTCTGATCTATATAGATCTGTAATTACTTTAAAAACTTGAACTTTTTTGGCATATAAAAGATCCACAAGTGCATCAGCCAATATAAACTTGGATTTATATTCGTTATGCAGCTATCGTTGTGCAACTTGTAGAAACTTTCGAGTTTTCTCTTCATCCTGAGGGTTGTCAGTTTATAAGCCATAATAACATCTCCTTATTATGCGCTAACTCGACGAAGAGCGATGGGTTCTCGCTTCCCGCGAATACGTGCTGCACGAATGTAATTATTGTCGAATAAACACGATGCAGAAAGCTCCTTTATTAGATTTAGTTGCCTTTTTGACGACGCTCGAAGTTATTTACATATTTTTCACGTTTTTTGGAAATTGGGAAGCGAAAAGATAGCAGACGTGCTTATGTATTATACGAGAGCCATGTCTATCTCTTATTATAAAATTATTATATTCTCGAATTGGTTACAATAGTATTGAAATATAATAAAACATATAATTCTCCGATCTTTACATTCCATCGATACCGTATGTAATTCCATCTAACATATTGAAATTTTTATTAGCAATTCGGATTGTTTAATTAGTATAGACTCCTAAACGATACGTTTTAGAATACAATGTCAAGAACATAATATTTAGACTAACATTTAAGCAGTTTCGTATCTGTTCTTTTTCGTCTTCATATTTTTTTGAAAGAAGAGAAAATAAAATTCTTTTTCAGAGAAATAAAATGCTGAGGAAAATTTCTGCGAGAGAGATCAGATACGCTGTTATCTGCAGCGTCACGTTTTCAAAAAGCTAATAACGGCGTGCATGCCCAGAAAATACATTTATTCAAATAAATTTGAGATTAATCGCGCTGACACGCACAGCGTAAACTCGCACGATAACGTGGCCCGTACGTTGCCTAAAATTTTCGCGATAAATTTCGACCGGGCTGGAATCAAATATGTGTGATCAAACACGGCTGGACGATCCCCGGGGAATGCGTGGTAGCCGAAGTATCTCGCCTGGTAACCGCCTGGAACTTCGTCCTTTTGTGTCAGAATTTAGGTGCGCGACATTATCAAATGGCCAGCAGCGCGAGAGCGCGCGCATCCACCGACTTGTTTAACATTCCAACCGATACTGGTCGTGAGTATAACGACGGGTCGTTATTCATAAAAAATACTCCGGTCTTTATGAAATTTCTAAAATAAAAAAAAAACGCCCCGCAGTCGCAAGCCGTTAAGCGGCAGCGCCAAATTAAAAATTCCGCTCGGCGTTCCGGACGCGACGGCAACGGGATTTAATAATAAATAAATTCGGCGAAGCCGGCAAACGGTGTTTCGCAAGTTTCTCATCTATAGCAGCTGCAACGAGCATGAGCTCGTGGCATTCGTTCGTTTGCCAAGATATTGTTGCTTCTGTCACCGCGAGATGAACCACGTTTCTCGCAACAACTGGCTTCGATGCAACTTTATGGGACCGAGCGCGTTCCTTTTTCGATCGCATTGAATGCGGCGGTTTTTAGGCAACTCGAAAATAATTATCTAGCACTGCGTCTTTTTTACTTTAACGTTAAGAAATAAATGCGTCTTACTTTTGGACGGAATAAAATTAATTAGCACAATAGTGGCATGTCTAGATGTACGATTATCTCGATATCTCGTGATATTACAAGCCTTGTTTTTCTTTCTGTTTCCAGTGGACAAGGGGGTGCTGGATCAGAGCGCCGACAATCAGCAGGTAATCGAGAGGTGTTATCCATTACCGCCTCAGAATACCCTGATGCTGTCGGAGCTCCCAGAACCGCCGATTCCTTTGAGTGAAATCGGCCCTATACCACCCCCGCCCATGTTCAGCTCCCCGAGTCCCACTTTACTGGCGAGACAACGGCAAATCCCGGTCTCGGACTGCGAGGACGAGGGTAAGTGTAACGAAACATTAATGCCGCGGAAGAGAAGAGTATTGGAGCAATTAATTGGAGCGATTAGTCACATGACAGAACCCCTTCGTCGCTTATTAGAGTCTCCTCTGTTGGCACGGTTCTAAGATGACCGATAAATTGATAACCGACGTTCCATATAAGCCAGTAACGCGTGTTCCTGCCGTTTCTGTTATTCTGATTTTCAATATCGCGATATAAAGTTATAAAATTACGGTAACGATGCATATCATTATGAAATTGTTTAATACTGTTTATCTCATTACTGGGAATTTAATTTCGTTGTTAATCATCGCTCTGCGCTAATTGATGACCGCAATTTCCTGTTGTGTTGATGCACTTGCCTCCGTGATGCGTGCTTAGTTATTGACTATCAATTGTAATGATTGTGTCATTGAATATCCATAAATTAATCTCAACACAGCGCGTAATTATATGAATCTGAAGCAATCGACACGTCTATATGTTTATATAATGCATTTATTTATTATGCACATATCACTGAATTTGTTTTAAAATATATTTATTTAAATTTACCGAGCTTTAATAAACGACGAAATAGTCATCCGATCTTTTTGCGTGCAAGCTCGAAGCTGTTTAATTTCCACATATAAATCGTGAAGTGATTGCGAGTTTTCTTGCCGCTTGCTCCGATAGATGAGGAAGACGTCGATGTGGAGGAGGAGGACGACAATATGTACGCCTTCAGGGTGTCGCAGCCAGATCCGGCGATCGACACGTCTCGCGTTGAAGAGATACCGGCGAAGGAACCTAAGTTCCACGCGGTACCGCTGAAGAGCGTGCTGAAGAAACGGGGCTCCGGAAGCGGACCCGGCACGCCGCAGAACACGCCGACGCAGGAGAACAGGCCGCTGACACTTCGCCAGGAGCTCCACGCCTCGTTCAAGTTAGTGCCCTCCTGCGGTTCGCAGAAATCTCTTTACACACTTTGCTCGAATATATCCATCGCTGCAGAAGCGTTCGGGAAGGGAATTCGGAGATCCGAACTGTTAAAATTACTCCCGTTGGTCCAAAGTATTCGGAAAAGAAGGAAGTCACAAAATACCGTTTATATAATTCGTGATAAATTAATGATAAAAAATGTAACGCGACTGTACATTTTTATTAAAATCTTTTTTTGGCTAAAAGAATATAATTTGTGGAAATTCGGAGTGTAAGAATGAAGAAAGTCCAAAATTTATGAGATTATTTCATTCTTGAAAACAATTATTTTTAACTCATCTTTTGCATTAAAGATTTAAAACTTTTGATAGGAAAATACATCGTCTTTTTCGTAACGCATCACTAAATTATTGGAATCGTAAAAGTAGCTCGTAGATCGTATCACTTTGAACTAACACTTTGCAACGGACTCGTGACAGCATTTAGAAGAAACAAAAAGAGCAACGAATGCAAAGCGCCGAAGGTATTCGTGAATTCCTTTCGAACGCTTCGCACCGAAACTCGAAACTCGCCGTAAGAATCGGGCGCTCTTCGAGACTCTGGCACCCGGCACAAATTCGCCGGGATAATTCGCTTCCTACGTCGACGACTTTTCTTTAATTAAAAATCGCTTCTATTCTCAAAAGCCCGCTTTCTCGCGGGTCTCTCGTTGTTTGATATCGAAAGCATCGGATCTACAAGCAGGCTTCGAGTGCACTGCTCCACCGTGGTATTATTACGCTCGGCCTTAATGAAAAGTGTAAAAAGCAGACGTCGAAGAGCCCTAATTTTTTCCGAACGTAGTCTTTTAATTTCCCGTCTCGTTGCTTGTAGTTTTCTTGGCAGCTTACGTCAACTGCCCGAGTGAATAAATTTCTTGAACGACGTCAATCCAAATTTATACAATAGCAAGTCTCATTTAAAATATAATTTGGTATTAAGATGGCTTTAAGGATATTAAGTGTACAGATATTAGGCTTCTAGAATATTAACTTGTTGACTGCCACAGTGGTCATCCGTAATCAGTGCTCGACTTTTCATTAACGTTCTGGTAATTACTGTGATTAGAGTTATCAAATTTTTTTTAAAACACTTATAAAAAATGAATACTAGTAGTTGATATAATAATTTTGAATGACATAAATAGCTAGGTAACAATGTAAAGTAAAAAATATATAATTTATACTATCCGAAGATAAAGTTTTATTTACTGATATTGACACAATAGTTTATCATTCTATATTTATGATAATGAAAATTCTGCTATGGCGTACACGATAAGAGCCATACAAATGGTTGGGCAAACAACATATTAAGCGTTATCTGGCAACGTTACGATGAAATACGAGACGGGATTATTGAAGAGACGTACGCTCTCTTAGGCGAGTACTCATGGAATGTAGTTCGTGCACCCGTCATTAACATGTCAGTCATTAGTAAAGGATCGTATTTTTCTTATGCTTAACCAGAAGGCCACCGTTGAGGCCTAGGATGAGAATATGGTAATTGGGCATTGGTCTAACTAAGCATGTGTGCAAACCGATGGTATATATGTGTATATATATACATATACGTATATACACATATGTACACATATACGTATTATGTATATTGTCTTTACGTCTGTGTCTTACGGCGCGGTTGATCGCGAGAGAACCATGATGTTCTAGTCTCTCCTTCTCTCTTTCTCAGTGACTCCTTTCGCGAGTCACGCGAGCGCCGTGAGCATGGCAATGCGCGTCCGACGTTTTAAGCATGAGAAAACCTTAGGGAAACCCATGAAAAATCTCTCGTCTTATGCTTGTCACGCCGCATCATTCGATCACGCACGACACATCACGTGAGTCGAATATCGCGCGAGGCGCGAGAGACGGGACAAGTTCGTTATTTTTCTTTTTCGCGCGATCGATCCATCTCGCGAGTCGCGATCCGTCATCGGTCGACGGTATCGCTCGCGAAGTACCTTGCACAATTTGTGTAAGTCGGGGACAATTACGAATTACGACGAGAGGAAGTGTCGGTTAACTATTCCGTTCCTGTGAGTATACGACTTCCCTCCCCCCTCTCCCTCGATTTTCTCGGTGTATTTATCTTCGGTATTTTTAAATTCGCCGATTATTTCAATTGTATTTCGTATGTCCCTGTTAATTCCGTTATACGAAAAAAAGCATGTAGCCTTTTCTATATGTTAATAATTATTTCTGTGATATATACCTGATCTCTTTAAATATGTTCTATGTGATGATAGATAAAGCCTTATATTAATTATGATTGCTATAATGAATATATTACATTCTTGTCTGTAACTTCTTCTCTGCTGTACCACAGTTCTGTAGAAAACAGAGGAAAACTTGCGAACAAGATATTATCCAGTATTTTTAATGAATACAAATTGTATTAACTTGTCGATTACTTTCCAAGATCCGTACGTATCTGTGGGAGTTTTACTTATTTACTTATTTAAAAGTTAATGTTTTCTTATTGGTATTGAGTTAAAATGTATATATTTCACATCGCTTTACGCGAATCTTAAGCACGTTACAACAAGAAACGACAGTACTGCCGGAGCTTTTTGTTCATTATTACATTATTGCAGCTTTGATGCTTTAAACGCGCCGGCTTTTTTAACTTTGAAAATATTTGACCCGAGGCACCTCGCTTCTGACGTCACGCACTCCGCTTGAAAAAAAAATGATAAAAAATTTAGTATTAAAGCAAAGATATAATTGGCACAGGTTATAATGTGCCCCACGTTTGGACTTTCACGAAATTCTCGATAATTTCGCAATATTAATAATCCTCAGGAACGTGAAGCGCAACACAAAGAGAAGATTAAAAGTCCCGACAAATTTTGGAAGTTACTGTAATATTAAATGCTAATATTATGAGAGATTCTCACGATAAACTGCCACGAGGAAGGGAAAAAAACTTCTTGTCAAGAACACCGCGCACACAGCCAAGAGAAACGCTCGTGTTAAATATTCGTGAAACATTTGCCATCTCCTAGCGCCCCTCCTATTCTTGGGGGAAAATTTGCGATAACTTCCAAAGTTTAAATCTAAAAATTCTCAATGCAAGCAGCATCAGCAAGGCAGTACGCTTACGGATCGATCCAACAACTGCGGGTTCGAACACGTTGAATGCGCCGAGTCGCGATAATTTCCATATTGCAATTACTGTCCGGTCTAGGATCTTTCCACGTTTGTTGCAAATTTTGACGATAAATTTTCCCTGTAACGTCGACATTAGATCGTACGCGACGTCTGATACGAATAATAAAGTTTGCGTATATGTAACATTCAACGTGTCGAACTTAGTAACAGCCGGACTTGGATGGACGGGTGAAATACGCGCGAGAGTCTTGTTTCACATGGGGTGCCCCGTTGTTCTCGACGTGTCACACACGCCACTATGCATCTTTCCCCTCGTTCCTTCCCTCGCCCCGGCATATACCCCATTCGCATCTCGTTCTCTTATAGCACCGTAGAGTAGAACATTGGTTCAACGTAGCATCAACCAGCGATTGCGTACCACCGGTGCCCTGTATATTAACGATCTCGCACGTCCCCGTGCCTCGTTCTTTCAGCAGTCGACCGGTCAGATTCGGCCTCGCTCTACCCTGCACGTTGGAGAACAAGGAGAACGCGAGACCTTACGTCATCCGAGAAGACGCGGACGGCGACTCCGGCGACGGACAAGTCCTCTACAGGGATGATTACGACGACGAGAAAAGTGAGTCGCTCCGTTATCAATTTTATTAAATATTTAACCCGCGAATTGTCCGGCAATCGTCCCACAAAAACGCCCACTGATCGAGATTCGAGATCGTCACTGTCGTATCCCGTTTATTCTGCCATCACACGGTCGCACATCGATCGAAAGGCAATCTTGTGTCACACACATTCTAAAGTAATTATTAATTATAATTAAAATATTGAAAATTATAATGAAATAGTTATTTATGTTTGCTTAATTGATGCTTAATCATTAATAATAAATATTAATTATCATTAGTCATACCAATTAAATTAATTTTTCGCAAACTACATAAAATATGTACCAGAGAACATAATAAGCGAGCAGCAATATTGTGGCACAGTTTATATCGCAATAATCAATGTAAATAACAGAATGAACTTTGCAATTCGATTTTTCCTGGATGTTTTTGGGAGCACGTGCTTGCCTCTCGGCAATCAATTAGGCAGATAGTAACTTCATGTTGGTCCGCGGAATTTTGATGGACGCGCGGCTCCACTCGTTGATGAAAAACTACCAGCCGCGATCGTGCCGATCGATGAGACTCTCGGTGAGAGTCAATCGTATCGTTTTTTGCGAAAATAAATATGCTCCGCGGCTCTCAAAGATCCGTATCAAGATTCCGCCGCAAGCAGAAGCTTAAATCGCGTCGCGCCCGTGTGCATCGCGATAAAAATGCGCAGTCACGAATGCAGTTACGCGAATACGAGGGCCATGTTTATTTCACGCCCCCGCTCATGCAATTTTCCATCGAGATATGAGGTTTCAAACTCCCGACGTGAATTCGAATTTGAATGGACTTCCGAACGAATTCATAAATAGTCCCGCACTTCGTGTATTCCCGATAACGTTCTCCCGCGAGCGATAAAAGCGAGACGCGGCGGACCGCTCTAAATCTCGAAGATATAGCTGGAGAAAAAAGCTGAGTCAATCACGGGAAAACTTTGTGGAACATGGAAATAAAAAAAAGAAGTTCAAGGAAACTCGGCGGATGGGTTTTGAACATTTACGGAGGTTGAGAAAATTCGAAAGAAAGTGGAAACTTCGATGTGACGGCGTCAAATAATCAATATAAGCTCTTCTCAAAGAACTTAAGATTCATACTTTTGCATTTAGCACTTTGCTGGATGAATCTGTTCGTAATTCATGGCACTGAATGCTGGACAGAGGGAATTCGCTTAATCGTTTAGACGTTTAAAACGTTTAAGACCAAATTTTAATTTCTCATGTTATAAGATCTTTTTTACTCGTACTTCTTGATTTCCTCCTCAGCTTTAAGAAATTGAGCATAAATGATTAATTATTCGTAACGGGAGGATTTATATAATCGGCGTGTGGGAAGAGGATAATCTCTCTGCCGAGCTTAGCGTTTATAGCGCGACCACTCGCAGATTTAACGTCTCACGGGAACATTCCGTTGATTTTCTCACAATACATCTGCGCGATTGCTCAACACTTTAAATCAGTCTTCAGCGACGGGACTAATACTCGCGCTGGGTCGTGCGTGTGTGTGTGTGTAAGCTGTCGCTTAAGAGGTGGTTTATATTAATCCCCGAAAACAGCTGGCAAGTTGCTCAGTTTCTAGTCGTTCTTCCGTCCGGCTTTATCGCGACGCAGAGTTTTGCTCGCTAAATTTTTATTGAAACGCGTAAACAATCGTAAAGTTGCTCTTTCGAGTTTAGTCGATTCCTCAATTCATACATCCGCTCGTTTCGAATTTGTTCTCGCGAAATGATCGAATGAATGATGGTTCCCGAAGTTCGATTTTCGAGACCACGCGATGTAGAACGGCCAGTGCGAAGCCCGACGGTAATTAATACCGTCGAAGCGACGATTCCGATCCCTTCGGACACGCTTCGTGCGCTTTTCGCCTCGAAATCGCATTTGTAGAAGAAGAGAGATAGAGTGAGAGATACGATGCTGTCGATATGGACCACGTCGACGGCGTCGTCGGTTCTCCGCGCCTCGATCGAGCCGGCCGAACACGCCCCGCTGCTGTTGCATCGCAGCTTCAGCTGCTCGTTGATCGCGGAGGGTAATTAATCAGCAATCGTGACGTGCAATCGGACGCGAAATTAATTAACATCGATGCGCACTTCAATGGGCGTCTGTGCGAAATTCACTCTAGACTTTATATGCCAATTTAAATCCATGATGTACGAAATAAAAACGAAGGAATCATTTAATACGTTAAATGATTATCTTGAAACTTATTTCCATTTAATTTAATTTCCGCGAAACGTGATTTATCTCGTAATAAATAAGCGACGTTTTTTTTTCTGTGCATCGATATACGGCGAGTAAAAAAGCAGATTAACGAGCTAAATCCAGATTCGACGCCTTCTGTCTCGACAGGCCGTTTGGCAGCCAAGATCGCGCGTAAGGAATCGCTTTCGCTGAAACTCGCCCTCAGGCCGGATAGACAGGAGCTCATCAACAGGAACATCCTTCAGCTGCAGACAGACAATGAGAGGCAGGAGACGAAAGAGGCCATTGGCGCCAAGCTTATCAGGTGAGAGAATTGTCAAATAGCGTCCACATGACTGCGTCGTGATGAATAAGAGGATTTCGAATACGCGTTTGTCTGTATTTTCGTCAAAGCTTTCGTCATGGTTGAAAATTGGCACGTCATAACGAATCCTCTTCGTCTAATTTAAAATTACGTTTAACTAACAATCTACTTCAAGGAATATCGAGGGATTCTCTGGTGAGTTAGGAAATCGTACAAATTTTTACTTGAATAGTCACGCAGTTGATTATGAAAATACAATTACTGTAAAATATCTTGGCGCGATGTAATGAAAGCTGTGTAAAATCAGTCAGGAGATAGAATATCGATAAAGCTTCGTTATCTTCTTGCCTTCAATATTCGCGATCCGGATAATTTCTCTGTTATTCTTCCCTCGTCAAAGAATTCATTATTAAAATCATTTTTCAGTGATAATGGAATTGCGTATATACAATTTCTGGGATATTCATTTCTTCTCCGCCTTTTTTTTCCACCGACGTCAGTCCGTCACGACTGATCCGGCTCATGTGAAAACGAGCTTGAAATAACAGCTGTCTCTCGAAAAGATTACGCGCGAATAATAGGACGAGTGGTCTCGCGCGGTGAATCACATTGTTTGCACAAAGCGGATGCCTCGCTTTCTCCCTCGAATATCTCTCTCGCTCGCGAAGGAAGATTAAAGCGGCCGATGAACTTGCATTGATTCTCGTGCCATTTTCATTTCAGGCGGCTGAGCATGCGGCCGACCCAGGAGGAACTTGAGGAGAGGAACATTTTGAAAAGTAAGTTCGCTCTATTAGTTGCCGTAGTCCTTTAATTATGAACAACGATTGAGAATTTCGAGATCGATACGTTATTTTTGAAGCTAAATTTAAAAGAAAACTAACTAAATTTTATTAGAAAAATTATCTACGTTTTAATTCGGAATAACAATGTTTATAATCGAGTATGTTTTCCGCTTTTGCGAAATCGAATTGCGAGTCAAATTCTATTTCTATTTTTTTCTTCTGCTTTTCAGAACAAAGTCCCGCCGAGGAGAAGAAGCAGAAGGAAGAGAAGAAGCGCTATCTCCTGCGGAAGCTGAGTTTCCGACCGACTGTTGAAGAGCTTAAGGAGAAAAAAGTAAAATGAAAAAAGTTCCTTCGTAAATCTTTGCGGAAATTTTTGTTGCGCACCTTGTATTTTTTTTTTTTTTTTTTTTTTTTTTTAAGTTTGAGATTGACTATACCAAAAAATGCATTGTCGAATTTAAGGTCAACTGATATTTTATCGTGCTTCATTTTGCGGAGATGTTATTTTCTTTCTGATAAGGGTCTTGCAATTTATGATAAAGCTATAATAGCGAAAACCAATATACTTATCTGTTCCCTTTCATTCCACAGATCATCCGGTTCAACGACTATATCGAGGTAACGCAGGCTCACGATTACGACAGAAGAGCCGACAAGCCTTGGACACGGTTAACTCCGAAGGACAAGGCTGCTATTAGGAAAGAGTTAAACGAATTCAAGAGCTCGGAGATGGCCGTTCACGAGGACAGCCGACACCTCACCAGGTACTTGACGCTCTACGAATTTTAGAGCGGAACTACTTTAAAAGCACAGTTGGCACCAAATCAGCATTTTGCTAAAGTGTCTCGCGAAATATATGCAGCCTTGTAAAAATCGAATTAGAGCACGTATGAAACTATGAAACCATCTTGAATTACCAAAACGAAACTATGCTCGATAAAATTTAATTATCTAATGGTAGCCCTCTCGAAGATTAAACTCTTCGAAGTTAGTGAAAACTTTTGTAATTATCGCATATATAATTGGATGACTTTTGATATTTTTTATTAATGTACTTTATATATATATATATATATTTTATAGGGCTTTCATAATAATATTATTGATTTTCAATTGCAGGTTCCATAGGCCATGACAATTGCAATGTGTTGAGGTGCTACAGTGTGGTGCGGGTATACGTGAAGGTGCAGTGTGGTGGCTTCGTGTTGAGGCTGGGTGAAGAAAGAAGGAAGAAAGAATCGGCTAATCGTTACTTCCGGATTTAAGGCCGGAACGCGCGATACTCGTCCGATCGGTGATTTCTTTGACGTTGCTGCGTCGTGTCGTTCGTCGTTGTCGCCAAACATCATCTACTGGCACTTCTTCCATCATCGTCATTTATACACGTCAACGATAAACGCCACTATGACGTCGACGAAGATTGTGATAGGGTGACTCGCCGCCCCGTCGAAGAGGACTTGGCGGGTCGCTCGCCGATTTCTTTTCATAAGGGTCGTTCACACCCGTGCTTGGCCGAACAGTTGTTCGCGCTTTCCAACATATATCCAACTACTCTTCATCTTTGTATCTTCGACACTGATCTCGTTATACTACACGCGTCGAGGTGTTTATATTATCAAGATATCTTGAAAATATTCTTAAATCTTTGCGCGATAAATTCTCAAGTAGATACGCTACGCGCGAGTATCTCTTTCCGCATTCAACGACATCATTGAAGCTTAAAACTACGATCTGTCTCCTTCGGGTTCAGCTCTTGAAAGCTTGCCGTTGTGAAAATCAAAACGCTGTATAGTAAGTAAGACTTTTTTATCGAAACGCTCACGTGTGTCCGCATGTTTACGCTGAATAAGATCGGTAGTCATTTTTAATTACATATCTTATCTCGTTCATCGACATTTCTTGTTATGAATTTTTTTAAAGTTTTTCTTTGTTGTATAATATATTTAAGAATTATGTGAGACGTGAATACACGTCTGTCACGGATGTATTTTAGTGATAAAAAGATTATGTACGAGGGAAGCGCCGCGTGTCACACGTATATCAATGCGTGAGAACATGTAGATTAATCGCGTGCAAATTAACCATGTTTAAAATTAAGCATGAGCCTTCGGCGTAATTCTCTGGACACTACGAGCGCGCGTGTGAACATACCCTTAAACATGTAAACATCATTTTGCAATCAAGCTAGCTCATCAGTGTCACCTGGCATCGTTGTATATGTAAATGTCTCTCAAGTTTCGAGCCATTATAAAACAGAGATATGTGATATGTCTCGTTGATATCACGAAAGGAAAGAATACTCGAATCCTGTAATATTCAAGGATCAAACGGGAGATACATCACATTACAAGCGATTTGTCTCGTAAATAACGTCGAGTAAAGTGAGTTCCGTTTAGTTAAAAAAAAAAAAAAAAAAGTTTTAGTATTAATATTTTTATACGTTGACGAATGAACAGCAGAGATTTTCCGCAAAATCATTTCTCGATATAACCCTCGTTTTTAATTATTAAGATTATTCGGCTGACGTCCGAAAATGTGATTTACGATAATTCCATGTTCTCACGATTTTCCCGCGGTCCGCGCAGAGAGTATTCATTGCTTGAGACTTTACTAACACTATTGCGTACATAGTTCGTTATAAGCTCTTCGTATACACCATGCGAGGAATGAAAACAGCCATTCAGTGTCTACGACAATCGGTCGACTGCTCGATCGACAAAACTGTTTTCCTTTACTGCCAGGTATCACTCTCTCGTGGGGCTGCCTTGAGGAGCAAGCGCTTACGATTATTATCTAAAAAAAAAAAGGAAAAAAATAAAATTGGACGTACTCCGTTCGTGGGAAATCAGAAATGCATTGTGCAATTAAACTTTGTACAGAAATTAGATAGGGTGTACATTAGTGACTATTATTATCATCATTGTTATATCGATAATATCGCTATAGGGACGCTCTATGGTCCTCGTTAATTTCGATCGCGTGTGCGCGCTTTAATCGCGGCAGTGTTAACAAATTCAGAGCAGATACGCAGGTCGGTTGTTGTTCCGTATTCGTTGAGTGCGAATAAATTCACGATAAAATCTCGTTAAAAAGAAAGTGGTTAAACGCATTTACGATAAATACGTACGTTTACTGTGTATTTTGAAGGATACGTTTACTTCAATGGCCCGGTAATAGAAGAAAACTATATCGTTAAAAGCCCGGGATCGCGCCTGAATCGGCCATTTATTATCAGATTAATTTATGCCCGCATCAACTGCAGCGGAACATCAACAATAATTACTCTGCTCATGTAAAAGCAATTTGATGGGTCAAGTGGATTGTAGTTCTAAGTTATAGATCTGTCTATAATACTGACGGACAGAAGAAAAAAATTGAATTAGGCAGAATTAGCGCTAACTGACGCCCGGTGATGACCGGCTCTTAGTATCGAAATTCGTTCAAGTCCGTTGTTCTCAACAGAGAATAGAACGAGGAAAAAGAGTAGTCGCATTACAAATCGCCATATTGCGCGCAAATTTGTATCTAGATTCTTAGCAGATCGAAAGAACGAAGTCCAACGACGGAAGAGGAAAAAAAGTAATGGGTAAAAGACACGAAGACACGTGCCTCGATGTGCGATGTCTTGCACGCTTATCTCTGGAAGCTTCTTGCATCCCTTTCCCTGCTTATCCTACCCCAGTTATGCAAAACCGACCCTCCTGCTCACGTCAACGCGACGGAGGTTCGTCACACCTCCTTGTTTTGGAGAACCGGCGAGCGAAACAAAGAAAAAAGAAACAAAGAGATCGCGAGCTACAGTCTTGCGCGACAGGCGGAATCTACGGCAGCGGTGAGTAAAACGAAGTCGTGGTCGACAGTCTACTTTCCTCTCCTCGTTTAGAAATCCTAGTTTTTAACGATCGTCCAATGGGGTGAGAGGATCGGTGTGTAATGTGTCGATCTTTCTCTTAACCCGTCGGTGAACTCAGCTGTTCGATATTAATTCGTCAACTTCGAGGTCGTCGAAGGTATAAAGGACGTGACGCCTCTACCTTCGGGAAATACCACGAAGAAGCACGTCATAAGGAACGTCATAAAATAATAAGCAGGGAGATTAAAGTGTCTCTCTCGTTCCATTGGTCGAGCGCTGTGGCTACCATGTAGTCGACAAATATATCCATTTCCGGATTGCCTGGGTCGGTATGAGTGCGTACCCACGTGTATGTGTGTGAATAATGTGCATGGAGAGAAAGATGGGAGTGAGAGAGAGAGAAAGAAAAAGTGTGTGTATGACATATTACGAACAAATATTTTAGAAAGAGAGTGGTCGAAATTTGAATGGAGCGTCTCTGCGACAGTCTTTTTTTTTTTCCCTGAGCTACGTTCGAAAACGTATCTTTATGTCGTCCTGCATACATTTTCGTAAGAGAACGCCACAAAGAGTCTCGTGCACACACTAGAAGTTAAATAAAAAAAAGGCAGCTGTTTCCACGTCGGAGTATATAGCAATGAAGTTATTTAATTCAAGGAAGTTAGGCGCTCGCGCGCGTGATGAACTAAACACGAATAAATAATAAAATTGTTCTCCAATCAATTCCGATTTAATTTCGTTTAATAGGAATGTTAACTCGAAATTGAAATTTAACATTGAAGAGATTACAATTATAATGATTTTCAATCACATTTTCGAAGAAAAATAGGTTCCAGATTTTTTAAGAGATATAGTAAGAGTAGTGTTATACATCGTAAATGCTTCACTAAATTGCGTTACGAAAATTAAACAGTTAAATAATTCAGCATCGTTGTCGATGGATCACCAACATCATGCGTCAAATAAGTAAATGACTGTTTTCGAATAGGGAGGACTGGATCAACTGTGGAACGACGTTCTCGAACGTAGCTTCACATCCTCACATCTGTTCGAAGCGTCCACTCTCTGAGCGTGGAACAAAGGCAAGAAAACTATAAAAGCACGACATGCGAAACATATGTCTAATAATGAATGGTTTTGTGTATGTACATATTAATATATAAATATATATATACATATATTCGCATATTGTAAAACACCGTGATAGGAAAGAGGAGCCACTGCTACACGCTACACGATATTACGCAATGTGTAAACGGTGAATACTTATAAATACTAATTTTTAGATAACGGCGCGCTCTAAATGCAAAACAATACACCATATACATATATAAATATTATACATATAAATATATATATATATATATATATACATAGATATATATGAAGCGTACAAGCAGTATGTGCATTTTCCAGCACAGATAGTTGGTATTTTGTGTACAAAACTGAAAAACAATTGTTGGACATTTTGTGGACGCGCCGAGTTCGAAGCCGCGCATCGTGACGGAGGCGAAGGGATGAAATTAACGTCTCCGTTACAATCGCATTGTCGAACGATTGAACAACGAGACGATTGGCCGATCGACGGCGCGGAACGGCACGAACGCGCGTCGCGAACCATCGACCCTGTAGTTACTTCATGTATTGTCATCCCATCTGAATATAATGATATTAACGTCCAAGTTTAGCGCATTCTCTCTCTCTCGTTCGCATCCTGCTCGACGACGCGCATCCGAACCGTTCCTTTTTCGTGTTTCGCACCGCGCATAAGCGAATTCCGTTTATTCTGCAAAATAAATCCCAAAACGTGTTGACATTAATTTCCTACATCCTTCAGACAATTCTTTAAAATTCTAATAAACCTTCGACACTTAAACAAAAAACAAAATATCCTATCTAAAAATATATAAATCTCTCGTAACGTTTTCCGAAAGAAACAAAGCTAAGAAGTTATCCCGCGGTTTGCAGAATAGCGGAAGTCCAGCATGCGGGCTGTAAAAAGAAGAATGAGAAAGGAAGGAGTTTCGCAATTGAACCGTGAAAACGGATGTGTGGGGTCTACTTGTATCATAGCATCTTTACTAGTGAAGCATTGTAACGACAGTAACAATAATAAGGAATCATAGTAATTTAAGAGTGAGCGCGAGAGGAGAGGAGCGCTTGAGGGAGAGAGTGTAGATGCGACGGTGCGAACCGGTGGTTCTCCAGTTTTCCAACCCTTTCCGCGACACTGAGGAACCTCCGGTCCTGCGACCGCGAGAATAGGCTTAGGGCACCTTCGCGCGGGATACTCGTTGCACGAATCCTCCACTCGCGGACTCGAATCTGCCAAAGGGAAAACGCGCAAATGTCGTCGGGGGTCGTATACGGGATGTCCGCTTGAGGAGGACAAATCAATCGGTACCGAGTATCCGGCGCAAAGGGCGAGCCTAGAGATTTTTACCAAAATGACTCCACGCCACGCGAGGTGAAGACAGTTAGACATAATTCGTTCCGTTTTTCGCGAATGAAAACTCGCGGTCTGTGACGGAGGAGCGATCGGGAAAGGAGCAGCGTTCGGGAGTTCCGCTGGCGCGATCACTCGGAATGAAATTTTGCATTTTTTCCGTGCGCGATCTCGCAGATCCTTATCCCGGCTTCTTTTGTCGCAATCGCAGTACGTCGTATGGTATAATCGTCGTTTCCGGAACGTGCGATGGGTGTGCAAGGTGTGCGACTCCGCCTTCGTGGAGGATGAAATGATCTCCCTACGTCTTTTTTATTATCGCGCATTTCGCCCGGACGCGAGGATTATCGATAGGAAAATGATTCGAATGTTTAGTTTAGAAGAGAGAATTTTAGAATTTCCTTTTTTTTTAAAAACCAATGCGCACAGAGGCGCTTGAATAATTATTTGGCGCTAGCGACGACTAGCGATGTAACTATTCGCGCCTCGCGTCGCCGCCGCATCATTTTAACTTACGTTCGCATTGTTTTTAAGAAACGTCACTACACGCGTTCTCGCACGCGCGAAGCGTGCGCTTTTCTTTCCACTCAGTTCGTCCGCCGATATTAGCGTCGTTCGGTTCGGAACATTCGGCCAGTGATCGACCGCTGACGCGTTGCACGGGACGTAATTTGGAAAAAAATTGTATTATATATCGAAACCGAAAGATCCTCTATATGTAAGAATAATGATGTATATATATATATTATTACACACGGTAAATTTGGATTAATTGCACTCTCGAGAGATGAGCTGCCCCGCTGATCCAATGAAAGAATCAAGACGCACCGAGAAGCGGAGAATGAGATAGAAGAAGAAATGAAGAAATTCACAATTTATAAATATATATAAATATATATAAAAAAAATATATTTATGTATACGTATAAAAGAGAAAAGAGCACGTTGTTCTCACATTCATTTCGAAAGACGCTGCGTTTCTGATCCAGACCCATTTTTGTTTCGTTGTTAGTTTGTACGCACTACGATTATCGCAACTTATTGTATTATCGACGAGATACTGTAACAAACAAAAATACTGTTAACTATTCTTAAAAAAATTAAAACTTTTGTAAACTGAGACCAAACGGTTGACGAAGCCTTTACTTATTTGTGGATTCCTTTTTCAGATGTTTGAATGGCTCTTCCGAGTTTTATACCGAATTCACACGTATACAGCGTGCACAAATCAAACACATGGAAAAGTATACGAAAAGTACGATAAATCAAATTGAATTTTGAAATGCTCCATTATTATCGCTTGACTTGGCAATAATATTCTGATCTAAATCAGGCAAGTATTTAATCCAGTATTCGGGGGATTATTCGGGAAAATGGATAGACTTTTTTGAGGTTCAAAAGATGCCAAAATTTAATAAAAATCAAGATACTTTTATTCCATATAATATATTATTTAATTCCATTACGCATGAGAAATGTACTAAATTGAATTTTATTTATAAATTCTCTTGTCTGTGAAAAATTCTATCCTACAATGAGATTCATTATATGGATTATAAAATTTGAATATGTCATTTTAAATGTTCAATCACTTCTTTATGTAAAAAATTATTCGTGCATATAAAAAATAATTCTGTTTGCGCACTTTTCGTCTCAAAGTGTGTGCGTGTAGATTTAGAAAACAGTACACATTACATATATATATATATGAGATCATTGATGACTCGTTCGCGTAGTATTATCGCCAGGAAAAGATTCAAAAATTGAAAATTTTTGATCGAAATGACGCACTCTTTGTTGCTGTTTCTTGTCGATTTTTTATTCCTAAAATCCGGAATGGTGATTCCTACAGATGACAAAAAATAGCAAATAATCTTAATTATGGAATCTTAAACTATTATTGTTTTTCTAGCAAAAATTTAATTTAAAAAATGCTCATCATTTTTTATTTAGTCTCTAGCGCGTTATCAAAATGAAACACACAATTTCTTTTTATAAGTAATTTAGATATTTTAAATGTCCTACATTACGAAAAATTTTCAACGTTTTCATGATTATTTTATTCATATAAATTTATTTCTTGAGCAGAAATGCCTCGTAAACGTTGAACAAAATTTTTATGCACTATAAATTGTCTA
Organism: Temnothorax curvispinosus; assembly: GCF_003070985.1. Lineage (NCBI taxonomy): Eukaryota > Metazoa > Arthropoda > Insecta > Hymenoptera > Formicidae > Temnothorax > Temnothorax curvispinosus. Next base: position 56,930 of record NW_020219297.1, on the reverse strand, counting down.
ATTTTTCCGCAGTATGCAAATATATTTTTCCTTTTGAATGACTAGGAAAGACAAAATTATTATCTGAAGCGTAATAATTACCTTTTTCAGCATATAACTTTGGATATCATAGCCCATGTAAAAAGCGATCCTCTGAAGGCCGAGAAGAGTTCGGAGTCTCAAACGAGGCTCAGGTTGTAAGAGACGTTTCAAAAGATCTCTCGCTGCTGGTGAAATATTCGCATTCGCCGGTAAAATTCCTGGTACATTCGCGCAATTCAGATCATCCCGGGCGATTCTGTCGGCAGGCAAAAGGTCTGACGACAACATGGATGGATACTGCAATAAAAGGTTGTGATACTTGCAATCGGTTCTTCCAATTTTAATTCCCTGTAAAATAATAATTCTACGACTGATCCTATCAATGATTATTATTTTCTGACACTATGTACGCTGTTTTAATTGCTGAAAGCAACTTATAATTAACGATGCTTGATTTCTATTCAATTATTTGTAACAATTCAATAGCTAAATTGTCCGAAAGAAGGATCGATATAACAGCGCTTAGAATTCTGTTATAAAACAAAAATTCTGTGGAGACGAAATTTAGTCATTAATTAGCGGTCGTGCACCCGCGCTCAGGACCAAAAGAGTTTGCGGAAGGACCTTTTCGTCGCGGCCGCAGAAGCTGGAGGAGGGTCATAAATATCTTCTTTTACGAGAGGTAGGCCGGTAAACTAGAGAAGCTATTACCAATGTGTGGATTCCGGCCTGTCTAGGCGCGCTTGTACGCTCGTCGGCTCCGGCATACTACACAGGTACATACACAGGCAGGGTCAACGGCCACTCACGACCCCCAACCTATTCGCTCGTTCATGTTCCCTCCACCGTGTGGTACGACCTCACACGACCTCACACGCCGCCTCGGCGCGAGTGCGTCCCCGCGGCCAAGTGTGGATTTCTTCGCGCAGCTTTGTAACACGCGCGTTGAGACTCGCGCCGAGTTTCGCGCGTGTCAAACGTGCAAAACGGGACCCACTGGACGTTCCCTTTGTTGCAGCCGAGATTGTTACGCGACGCGGTGGCGAAACATTACCGCACGTGCTCGCGTTCGCGCGGAGAGAAATGGCTTTCGAACGGTGCATAGACGTTGTCCGACGGTGTTTATGCGGTATCGGAGGTATCTCGATTTTACGTAATCCTCTCGCGGGAGACGAGTGTAATAGGAAAGCGATTTGCCTCTCAGAGTTATCAGGATTGTTAATAAACTAGCGACTTTTAATATTCTGATCGTAGATTTCCGTCGTTTAGATGTTAAACGCGACTCTCCGGAATCTAAAGTTGACTTGGACATCCGAACCGAAGTAGTAGAAAGGTGCTAAAAGAAACACGTTTCCCTCGTTCTGTACGACATATAGCTTCGAGAATTAATAAGCCTTCCCGAAGAGAATTATTCCGCGAGGCCCAGCTCAAACCCCCCCTTCCCCGCTGTGTAAATTTTATTAATTTCCATGCAGATCTGCCTCTCTCCGTGGTTCCTCGGCAAAATATGCGCACACTAATCGCTAATTAGCATCGATATTGTCCGCGTATTGCTTATCACGTCGTTGTTTATGAGCGAACGAGAGGTGAGGAGAAGCACGAAGCTCGTTCAGGTCGTTGGACCACGCGCGTTGGATCCCGATCGCGCTCGGCGCGGACTTGGCGAACGGGATATTTCAATTCGATCTCGCCGCGGGAACCTTGACCGAGAATAACGGTACGGAATGATCGTTACGAGATCGTAGACAGTAACGTATGGCTTTTAACGCCACCGCCGCCGCTTCTTATGCATAGATCGGTCGACCTGTCCGCCTCGTCGGCGCCGCCGTTCACGGCGTCCCGTCCGATCGATGATGCTGCGAGCGAAGAAGCGAAAGAGCGAGACACGACGACGGGAAATTTGACCATGTTAATTGCATTTTAACTGCCCAATTTTCTTCATATTTAATTGAAGCTTCTCAAAATATATGATACGTTTGAGACGTCGAGGCATTGCTGCCCAAGTGCACGAGCGGATAAACGTTAACGAGTTGACGATACGCGTTCTTCAGTGGCAAGACATTGTGATCCATAACGATCATGCGGATCGAGTTATAATATTCGCGCTGATGCCTCCGAAACACAATTTTGCAAGCAAGGCACCAGAAATGAAAAAAGCATCTTTTTCTCTGATTTAGAAAAAAAAATAAAATCAATTCGATTCCTTCACATTTCTTCATTAAAACGAAGTTCAATCAAGGATTATCTCATTATTGATGTCGCGATCAGCAGCAATGGATCTGCGAAAAGTTCGGAGTCAATAAACTCGTCTGTGCGCGGCCGCAACCTTTCTCTTCGCTGGTTTGCCGGCGGAAGAAAAAAAAAGGCGCGGAATGATGTATACACGGATCTTTGTGCTACGTTATGCTAAATGTAAACGTACCGCGTTCACCCGTGGATTCCACTCGGCGCGCCTCGGGCAGCTAATTGTTGAGCAAACTCGAGCTTCTGCCTGGATCCAAGCGCGCCGCGGATACGTTCGTTAGCACCGTACACTTCTCGCGGCCTTCGCCCGCGAATAATGTGTATCGAAGACGTTTAGAGAACGTGAATCTTATTATTTCTCGAGTGTACGGATTACTTGAGATACAAAACTTCTTCGTTCAAGCTTTAGCATGTAAAACGGCCGAGATTTTGTCGCGAAAACGAGACAAGCGGGATGGAAGAAGCGTAAGCGCATCTACGAAGCTTCTCATGAGAACTTTCGCGTCCCACGGAAAGTGACCGTTGCGATCATTATGGTAATTAAGGCGTTGAGAAAATGAGGTGCGGATTTTAAGATCGGGCAGGTTCCGTTAATGAACGTGTTTCCCGCTATGGGAAAAACGCCGTGATTCTGCAAGGAAATCTTGAAGAAATAAATATCTTTTCGGAGCATCCGCTACACAATTAAATACATTAATACGCAAAAGATTGAGTCGCGTGAATGTAATTGGAAAGAATATTTTAACGATTATATAAATTAGGAGCTATCTTTAGCGATTATATATAATTTAGAATAATTATGCAATATACAATAATTAAGAATTTTTCAGCAGACGATAATTAATATTCATATAATTTTTTGTATCTCACGCAATTATTTTTTCATGTTATACTTGTTTTCAAAGAGTTAAGTCTACAAAATCGAACCCCGAAATATCTGAATGGATAAAGTTATTAGAGAGTCGTCTTAATTCAAATCACGCATCGATCCGTATAATAAGAGATTTGCGAAAGAGAGAAGACCGATGAAGCGAAGGATGCGCGAGATCGAGAGCTGATAATGCGAAGGATCGATAGAACAAAGAACGCCGCAAAGATGGACGGAACAAAGGATCTTCGCTGTCACGGGGCTGTACATCCAGCAATCTCGCGAGACAGACCACGGACGGGCATGGACGTACGGAGTTCGTTCGAGTGAACAAAGGAGGAGCGCGGAGGAGCGTCTAATCGGATCGAGAGACGAGAGATTGCGTCGATCAAACCTCGGCGGAAGACGTACTCGGGACACAATGCGAGCGTCATAGAAGAAGCGCGATCGGTATTGCGGTGCGCAGGACTCGTTTCTTGTCGGGGTGCATCGACCAGGGGGCCGGTTCTATTCCCGGCACGACGATGACGGTGTTCTCTCACGGCGACGTCCGTGTGCCGTCGCGCGAGAAGGTAAAATCTACGGATGAAGAGTCTCGCGAATTAAGAATCCATCACCGGTATCGGCATCGAGGAAGAGGACGTGAGAATATCCCCGACGCCAAGCTTGGGGGCTCACTAAATATTTTATAGCTTATAGCTTGTCTCTCACGTTGCAATATGTGACGGCTGTGACGCTGTCGGATGGATTATGCAAATCCTCTAAGCGCTAAAGCTGGCAGAAAGATGAGGAGTGAATCTTAGATCCATAAAACGCATGCAAAAAATCTTAAAAGAAGAAAAAGTCAATCAGTAAGTTGGAAATAAGAGAATATGATCGATTAAAAATTCAGGCAACGCTCTCAAGAACGATAGGCGAAGAAAATATCCGTCGGAGCACCTACAAGCGCGGCTATAAATAAACTTTATACCCGTGCCGTCATCAGGATCGAGTCATCTTCTTCTAACAGTACACGCAATTAGAGCTGCTCAATTACACGCTACACTCATCACGCCGCAATCGACGCCGATGTACGTGGAGAAGAGGATCGCGAGGTTCTCGTGAAATCGGAAGGGGAGACAGAGGGAGACGACGGACGGGGAGAAAAAAGGAGAGGCGTGCAACGGGGAGAGAGATGGGAGAAGAGAAAAAGCGGAATAACAGCCACGGGGATGCGGTGCAAGGAAAAGAGGAGGCTCGTGGAAAGAGGAAGAAAGACCGGTCTCGTAGTTAGCACACGGCGGACATTAACTTCCCATTAACCACCTGCCATTAGATGGGGGAGAGGGGCCCCGAAGGGGGGCCCGGGAGAAGGCCCACTGCGCGCTGGCGCCAGGAGTAATCGTCGGGGCGCGTATTAGGCGCCTCATGCAAAACCTGCGTGCAAAAGCTCCTGTCTATTTATAAAGCTGCCTTGCGGCACAGCCGCGATAAAATCCCTTTCGACGATGATCGCGATAAGAAGAAGGAAAACGTCGATCGATACGACGCACGCGATCGGACAACGGCATCGGCGGAAGTTATACGACCTCTTCTTCAGAAAAGAATTGTTTGATTATTTAATTGTTTAATCACCATCGATTCACTTTTTGTTTCGATAATTTCTCTTACAAAACTTATAATGTTATCTTGTAAACATTAATTGCGCACTTTTGAAGATTCTGTTGGGTCTCGCTGATTTTATAAAACTTATACCGCAGGTATAAGGATAAAAACAAATTTTAAAGTAATTTATCAAACGTCCGCTTTTATCTGTCCGTACATGTCTCGATTGAACTACTCGCATGTATTTATATTCTACGTTCTATATTCAGTTAACCGTGATAAATCAGGTATCGCGATATTAATCTTCGATATTATCCGAATAACGGGCTGATAATCGCTCTTCCAATCTACATGCCGTTGTTCTCTCTCCTTCCTTTTTCCTCAATGATCATTCCATCGGTTGTGAAAGACACAGTGAGAACGTTTGACGCTTATAGGCGAGGATGTCGAAAAAGGGAGGAGCGAAACGTGGAGAGTCGAGTGCAATAATAATCGGCCGGTCTAACCGTGCAATAATTATGCCCATCTGTGGAACGGATATCTCGCGGGCCGCTTATATGTGATAGCAGAAGCCGCGTATATACCGCAGATAATAATCTATGATCTATAAATAGTCTCGCAGCGGCGGCGGCGGCAGAGAGGCATTGCGCCGCTTCTCTCCGTACCAAAAGAAGAGCTAAAGGAACAAGCCGTGTAATTACACACCGGGTGGAAGGAAGATAGCGGGTATAACCGCGGCCTCGCCTGCCTAGAGTGCCATTCCTAAGAAATGGAACGGTCGTACCCGTTCGTTCGTTCGCCAATATCCATTCGTCCTACCTCCCTCTCTCTTTCTCTTTAAATGATATTTAGGATCTATAAATAGCGAGGGAAGAAACGGCGGGGAAGACAAGTTCATTCGTGATCTGCATAGATCAGAAAAAGTTCGATAGACGTCAGTCAATCATTAGGCAACAGTCACGCAATTAATAATAAAACCGGATCGAATCTTCTACAGGGATGAATCTTCTACAGTAGGAATTTTTTCCCGAACGTCCTTATTTCATTTTAATGAGTCCCATCATCAACTCCGAATATCAGCGTGAAAACACAGCCGTTAAATCTTTCCTTTTCCTCACACAACGATATAAATCTCCGATCGAATCGTCGCGCAGTGCCTTAGGTGGTCCCCTCGGAGATCGGTCTCGATTAATTATGAGCATCGCGGCAATTAATGTTTCCGCTAGCCATGTGTTACCGAGATCAGAGATCGAGAGAAGCCTGTATCGCAGCGAACGAATCCGATTCGTACAAGCACATAAATACGTCGAGCCGCTACAAAGTAGCAATCGTCGAAACGATCCGCGATATATCACGCCAGGCATATCCCCCTGCGCTCGAGGAAGCCGAACCGAGCCGACATGCGACAGTCGGCGGTATCCTCTGGCGAACGCATGCACGAATGCAGGCACGCACGCACGCACACGCATTCGCTCACGCGATCGCAAACATACGGCTCGCAGGTAATACCGCGGGATCTATAAATAGACCTCGGCCAGGGGCGGCAAACCGCACCGGTTGCACGCCAAGTGTCTATCGCTCCTGCGAGATAGAGGGAAAAGAGGACCGGCCGGTTCAGCTCGGATGCCTCCGAGCGTAGACGCCAGCAGAAGCGAGCAGAAGCGGAATCGGCAGGACGACGCGACGCGAAACGGTGGATTAGAGACGGAATCGAAGAAGCGGGAACAGGATGTCGGGTGGAACGACATCCTGATTGTGTAACGCCGGCAATTCCGATGAAAATGCTCGGCGTGGCCACCGTCCGTGACCTCGCTGACGTTGACTCGGGGTTCTCTCAAAAATCCTTAAGAAAAAAGGACCGATAATAGCCGTGAAATACCTGTTTTGCAAGATTAGGTAACTGATTCGTATTAGTTCAGAGATTATCGCGAGCGATCTTTTATTTTAAAGAGGTGTATGGCTTATCTCGAGAAACATTGGAATTTCTATTGCATGCGTATATTAATACGATGTATTAATTTTATTGTTATTTTAACGTGACCTACGGATCAGAATTTACGTGAAAACGGATGATGAGATAAGCGACTTTTCGTCAATTTGTTTGGTGAAAGGAAGAGATGGCGTGTGTAGGGAAAAGTATTCTGAAACGATGTTATCAGCTGGGAAAAAAAAGCACCCAGCACGCTTATCAATGGCTAACACCCTGTACTAATTCCCAACCAGTTCGGCGTGAGAGCGCGGGCTGCTGAGCGCCGCGCGTACGGCACGCACCTGCGGCACGTCGCACCGTTCGAGCGTATCCGTTGCGTGCTTTCATACTCGCGTCCTTCGCGGTTGTGCTTTTCGAGGCGATCGCTGCCGTTCCCGCGAACGTCTACGATTCTACCAGCGGGATGCTGGTCCGACTCGCCGGCTTTTTATCCCGTTGCAGCTTCTTTTACGCCGTTCGCCTCCCCGCGTTTCCCCGAAAGGAAGTAGCCGCGACGAGACCGCGTCCTGGCCGCAAAGGATCGCCGATGACGATATCGTTGCGTGCGCTTGGGAGACGCTATCGGCTCGGCGTGCTGATTTTTCCCTCGCGGAACTCGCCCGGCGCCGCGAGAGGCAGGTCGAGAAAGAGAAAGAAATCAAAGGTTTACGATTAAGGCTGCGAGGCTGGTTTGCCTTGCGAAGGCTTTCTTGCGTCCTGCCATCGATCCTGCGGCGCGCATAGGTGCACCGTATCCTCGAGAGTTATTCTATTACGAAAAAGATTTTTGCGCGTCGCTTCGCAGCCGTTCGAATCGAGGATTGTATTGCGAAGATCGATCTCGCGAAGCGGCGAGTGACCGAGATTTATTGGAATAGCAGAAGAATAATAAGTCCATTTACGATATATGATTTATGAAAAATTACAGCTTTCACGCTCGCGATACGTATCAGCCATATCATGGTGCTGTAAATTAAACGCAATTGTCACGCTCTAGGTAATAACGATATGCCGCGAATAGAAAAGGCAGAGGAAACTCGTGCGTTCAGTTTAAGTCCGGTCTATATCTGGTATTATATGGTGGCTGGAAATGACATGGTCCGAATGGCAATTACTTTCAACATTTTTCCCAAACTTCTGTTTCGCGCAGATTGACAGGATGATTAAGATGGGGCGGAGCTGATTCGCCTCGTTTCCCTTAGTTTCCTCAGATCTGGGAAACCTGGCATGCGTTTGACTTCCTGTCGATACCGACGAAGGGATTGACGTACGTGATAGCTTCTTGCGCATCCACCATCCCGTTGAACGACGACGCTTGATATACAGTTTACGATGATCATCGCCGCTTCGCGAAACAAATGCAAAACGGCGCAAGCATTTCGAGAAATAATGAAAATAAAATTATTTGTTCGCGCTATCGCATCGTCAATGAGATAATTTTTTGTAATTAGGTGGCCTGTTGCTATCCGAGATGGCGACGACGAAGGCTGCGCCGACCGGGGCACAGTCTTAACGATAACGAGAACTTCGACGACGTCGTAAGGCACGGATGCAGCAGCAGTAAAAAGCTCGTCCTTGTCGTGCGTATCCTCTTAAAGACACCCTTACTCACGTTTAATGGCACGCACAAAGAAGGGTAATGACTGTCGCGGCCGATGTCTCTAATGGTCGCGCGGCCGAGCTAGACGCGAGCGTGAAATAAGATTGCACTCGCTGCCGCGATTTAGCGAGCGCAACGACAACGACGACGACGACGACGTTGTAAACGCGACGAACAACCGTCGTTTTTAACGGCGACATTAAGTGATAATGTCGTGATAAATGATTGCCGGGGTGGATTGAAAGGGGACCGTGGCGGGCAACAAACTTCACCAGAGGTAAATTTCTCGAGGAAATTACCTTCTTTATGGTATCTCGGCTGTTAAGGTCCGCGTAGTGTATTTTTGATAAAGTATAATGGACCTATTTTTAGATAGAATTTATAAATTAATCGACAAGATTTAACCTTACGACTAAATTCTTCGATTTTCAATTTTAAACGTCTTAACGTTATATTGTGGAAGAAATAAGAGAAAAAAAGTGAAGGAAATCTTGCTCGGCTAAATATCAGACTTGTTAAAGAAAGATAGGAAAATTTCTCCTCAGAAATAACGTTTGTCTTTTCTGTTTAACTGCACCGAAATATATAGAACCTCGGACAATCGCACCTCGAAACATCGAGGCTCCACCGCGATAAATAATCGCCGCGCGCGCGATGCGGTTCTCCAAAGTTCCCCTGCTGGACGACACGCAAGTCACGAGCCGGAACGAAACGTTAACGAGACACACACGGGGTACGATAGAGCGTTTCGCAGAGTGGCGACGAGGCGGCGGTCCCCCTCGTCGGATATGTCCCCTCCCCCGTAAAGACGTCTCCTTTTCTTTCTGCTTAATGGTACGGACAAAGAAGGGTTGCGCGATAGTCACGCTCTCGCGGAGCGGAGTGCTCGAGTCCCCTGCAATCTGCACCGCGCGCGCATTACGCACGTTTCTGCAGATGCACGCACATTCAAGGTGCGTTCCTCCTCTTTCTCCTTCTCTCTCTCTCTTTCTTCGCTCGCGCGCTCCGCCGAGGCATCATTACGCGAGGCGGTCTTCTTCTTGTTCTTCTACCAGCATCGCCGATTCGCCGCCACCGCCTTCTCTTCCTCCCTTTTCTCATCCTCTTCGTCCTCAACCGCCATCATCCACCGCGATCGGTGCGCGCCGATCTATTTATATCGCAACGCGCCGGCCCGCCGTGGAAACTTGGAAAGAAGCGGGTAATAGGATGGCGAAAGAAACGTAGCCTTGTACTTGTTACTGCTCCTCCTCGTCGTCGTCATCGTCGTCGTCGTCGTCGTCGTCGTCGTTGTCGTCATCGTCGGCGGCGGCGGCGGTGCGCGAAGAGGTGTACAGACCCTTCGTCTGGGTCCGCTCGCCACTTCAAAGAAATATTATACGGAGGTGCGCTACGTGCCGTGTACGCGCTTCGTGGAAATATGGACTAATGGAAGCGGACGGGGAATCGTGTAGATTAGCGCGAATGCGATTCCAGTGACCGCGAGAGAGAGAGAGAGAGACAAAGTAGACTCCAACATCCCGTAGTCACTATCCAATCGAGCCAATGTCTCTTCTGCGAAAACGATCGTCGTAATTCCGCGTGATATCGTTCGCGGCACGGAAAATATGGTATCGCAATACTTAGCCATATTGGAACCGTAGATTTTCAGTTTCTGCTCTTCAGCCTTGTACCTTGATTTAGTTCGCAGTTTTTTTTTCAGACCTCGCCATTTCTCTGCCGAATTAAAAAACGATTCCTCCCTGACAGAAATTTGATCGATGTCCCTTCTCAATCTTCGTTATCGCGCGAATACGTGTCCTGGAGCGGACAGGGTAGGGACTTAATCTACATAGAAGAATCCCGCGAGCCTTTTTTCGCAGCGTCGTATTTTTTCGAGGGAAGACAGGAACGTGGGATACCAGGCACTATATCACACGGGCCATCGGACGGCAAAAGTTATTGCCGGTTTAGGAGTTCGTTGGCTGGGTCTTGTTGGGGCCCAAGGGCCCGAAAACTCGTTAACAACGGCCTCACTGGCAGCTCGACGAGAGTTGTAGACCCCGCGTCGAGCAGAAAAGAAAAAGGAGAAGAACGGGGTAGGCGAGAAGGTAAAATGGAGTACGAAAGGGGGGCGAGGGCGAAAAATATGGCGTAGGACCAACGAGAGAAAATATTTCGGGCTATCCGAGGCGAAGGTCAAGGTTTGCGAAGTAGTTCAAAGCACAAGTTCAAAGAGGCTGTAAATCTGCTTTTCTGTGTCGAGAAAATCAATGATCGATATATACATCGAGTTTTCAGTAACGCGCGAGGTCACGGTTACGCGGCCGTTGGATTCGTCGATTAACGTCATGCGGAGACGTCGAATCGTTTAACGACGAAGACCAGGAGAAGCGATGAGCCGCAGCAGGTCGGCGAACCTGGCGAACGTAGCAAAACCTCGAAGGTCGCGGAGTCTCCGCCGTCGTTGCCGATCCGACGTCCCTTGGCGACCGGTCGCCGCTCGCCCATCGCCTTCGGCGCCATGGAGGGTGACTCTTTTTCTTCTCGTTCATCCACCTCCTCGTCTGCCCATCGCGCGGTCCTTCCACCCTCCTTTCCTCCCTGCGCGCCGCGGTGCATCGATGCACCGCGCGGGCCAACCCATCTTCATCTACTTCTTCTCCTTCTTCTTTCTTCTTCTTCTTCTTCTTCCTCCTTCTCCTCCTCTTCTCCTCTTTTTCCCCCGTCTCGCCCTTCCTCCTTTTGCTCATCGCGGCCGTATACGGGGATTCGCACCGATACGGCTGCCGATCGCCGTATGGCAAAAAGCTAAACCTGCTCCCCATCTCGTATACCGCGGATCTCTTACTCTCTTTTCTGTTCTCTCTTCCTCTCCGTTCTATCCACCCATATTTCTCCTTCCACCCCCTTTAGCTCTATCTCTTTCTCTCTTCCTTTACCGTCTTTTCCTAAGCCTCGAGTTAACGCCGAGTTCTCCCTCAGGCTTTCAGAGCGGATTGGAGCCAAATGTGTTTCATCACGATCGCGCACGATCAAATTAACATTTGAATAATTCTTTTTTTCTTTTATCTCTGCAGCGAGACGAGCACACCTAAGATGTCATGGATAATATTGAAAAATTCTTTGCGTTTCTTTCTATGTAGATCAACTGAGACGCATAAATCGTAGCTAAATCTTCAGATAAATGCGAGCATCAAGAGAACATTAGTTTCTATGCGCAACAGATACGACGATGCATTCTCGAGAGTAAATCATTGTTACGCTTAACAGGATTTTTGCAAACATTCGGCCATGCTCGATGACGCTAAGAGATTCTTATTTATTTCGCACTAGGTGAATCGCAAAATATAAGCGCGTGGCGAGGAAAGAGCGGAAAATAAAGGGTGGAGGCGCGGAAGAGAGGAGGAAAAGGCGGGGAAACACGATGTGGCATGTCGTCGCGATCTAATTTAATGACTGGCGTCAGGTTTCCCGTGCTGGCTAATACCATCCCATTAATCCCGATGTGCGTCTCGTTACTTCCACTCCTATCTCTCTTATCTTTTTTTGCATTAGACTTGCGTATTTAGTTCGCCAACCACCAACGATTTCATCACGATAAACACGCTAACTCGTTTCGCGTCTTCCTCCCCCTCTCTCTCTCACGGTAATTAACGTTCTTTGTGACGTTTTGCGACGTTTCCGACTCGAAACAGCTTTCGAATCGCTGATAACGCCAAATAGGCGCGTCCTTCTTCGAGAATGTGTACCTGTGCGCTAAAATTAACTCACTCTAATATCCTTTCCAGCGCAATTACGCAAATGTCGCCCAGCGAATTAGGTAAGCGTGTCTCGTCTCTTTCACGCTATACGCGATGAGTCGCGACATTCGACGGTTCTCAGGGAGGATAATAATTACGATCGCTCCGTCTCTATAGGTGCTGACCGATAGGTCGCGATGTCGCGTGGCCTACGTTGATGGATGAGACCTTTCTCTTTCATTACAGTCCCACACGCGCGTTAATAACTCCGACGCTCGTCGTTTCATGACGCTCGTTAAATGGCTTACGTATCGATCACGCGTTACACCGATACAGAGATAATTCGCTTGCACGTCCGTGTATTATCACGCAAATGCTAATTCATTCGCAAAAGTCTCCCAACATTAAGCCAAAGTCACCGTCGCCGATTAGTACCTGTACGTGAGAAACGTCAACTCCTGACGTCTCTCTCTCTCTCTCTCTCTCTCTTTTTCTCTTTCTCTCTACCTCCCTCTCTTTCGCTCTATCTCACATACGTTTAGATCTAGCTATCGCCATCAGCCTGGAACCGTAGGTATACAGCCAGCGATCTCGTTGGCGAACAGGGCCGACGAGGTCGATATATTGATGCGTATCTCCGCTCGCGAATGTCGATTCCGCTCGGTGTCTAAATGTCGCTACGTCAGAATCGAACGATAATTTCGCGCGGACATTCGTCGCCCCGCGACGAATCTACCGTTACAGATCGCCACGCTCCATTAAATCCACGGCTTGGCCGATCGCCGCCGCGCCGATTCCTCGTGAACTCGCCGACGCCGACGGGGGCTCTCTCTCGCATGGATCGCGCGTTCCCGCACGCGCTCGACCCGCATATGTTATACGCGGCTGCGTCCGAGCGGAGCCGATCCCCGGCTTCGTTTTCTGGGGTGGTTTCTTGACCGTTGTTTTGATCGCGTGATCTAAGTATAGACGTGCACAAGCCGTGACATCGATGGCCTGGATTCGATCGGAAGAGAACGCCCGCGATCGATCGTTCGCCGAGTCACGCAATACGATTTTTTCCGCGTCGTTCTCGACACAAATTGATACATAAACAACTTGTTTCTAAAAATGCGCCGGAAGAAAGATGTATCGCCTTATGCCGCATGGAATACGCGGAGGCGAGTACACTCAGCAAAATCAGACAAAAAATTTAACATAAATACATTAAACTTTATAATATCCATCGCTAATAAATGTTATCGGACTGTTTCACGGTAGAACTACCGATTCATGGATGGGATAATAATGCGATTTAGGCGAACACCGGTCAAGCGCGATCATTCACGCTGGAAGAGATACAAATAAAAAAAAACAGATAGAAGAAATAGCCCACGCAGCATCCGGGGGGACGAGATCCGCGAACGTTAATTTCGAAACTTCTTTCTCGCTCATATGTTACTCTCTCGACACTCTCGACCGACGACGCGTTGAGTAACGCGGTGATAAAGGCGAGAATGCCGCGGGAATATCACGATAATCGACCGAATGATGGATAATGATCGGGGCGGCTGCCTTTCGCGCCCCACCGGTCGGCCAACCATTATTCAATTGAATTCAATGCTACGCCGACTATTACGGAATTGACTTCGAGAACTTTCTTTCGGGCATCCGTCTCGCCGCACAGACGCTACTTCCGTCGGCCGATCCTACGAGAAACGGCCTGTAAGCGAGCCTGGTCGTCGAAAGCAAAAAAAAACCGCAGGGTTGTTTCGAGGAACAAGTAAGTTTCTAAATAATTTAGAGTCTTAGCAATTTATTTCTTACAAACTTTCAGCGCGCCGATATATTCTCGTAAAGTCAAAAATATCATTCTTCGAAGCTGCTCGCTGCTTTTACTGTTGATCAATAGACGTCCACTTATCGGGCTCATCATTTCCAAACGTCGCTTATCTAGCCACATTTCACACGGCTAACGGGCTCAATCTCGTTCTCAATCGAGAGTCAGAGAGTGATCTCCCGCTGATATAGCAGGCTTCTCATGAATCGCGTGTCGTCTTCCTAGCAGGAGAGGAACTTTGTCGCCACTCGAGCAACTTCGAACGCCTCGCGTTCGTTCGGATTCGCCACATAGCTGGCCCCGACGACGGTAAGGGGGCACCCAGACGGAAACTCGCACCGATGAATTTATCCTCAGGCAAAGGCGTCTAATTCCCGGTAAGACAGTCGTGTCACGTACGTAGGATCGGGCACACGAAGTGGAAGGCGCCGCGGCGTGGCAAACCCCCTGCCGATTCCACCATCGGATTTTTCCCCCCTTTCCTCTTTCGATCCGCTATAAGCTCAACTACTGACATTGAGATCGTCGAGAGAGCGTCCATTGTACTTCGCACTTCGCACCTAGACTGCTAATACGGGCGCCGTACGTCGGGACTTCCTACGTCGTAAAAGCAGCGATGCCGCTTAGCGAAATCAAAAGTTTCATAATATCCAAAAAATACTTTCGAAGATGATATCTCGATCATCTTCGATAGATCATCCTCGAGAACAATCAAGAGCAAGCGTATACGAGTCTAAATTGTAGACGCGAAGAATAAAGTTGATTTATTTAACGTAAATTGAATGCAATTTTCTTTCAGAATGTGCGTATATGAGAAAGATAAATAATTTAAATCTTAGATACTTAAATTTATTTTAATGCACTTCTCGAAAAATTTGATAAAGTCGATAAAACATTCAACGTACTGCCAAAATGATTTTTCAAGAGGTCCGAAATCAGCTTTCTACTGACTGACTTGGCGTTGAGCAAGGCTTTGACCAGATTAAAATATACATGCCAAGTGTTTCGAACGCTTTGATAATAACACGGTGATTTTACGTTACATCCAACCGGTTATACTCCGACCCATTCATCGGTTTTATCGGGGGCGTGCAACGCAACTCCCAATATTAATGACGCGTCTTAATTGGTGCAGCAATAAAACGCAATTTCAGCGACGATCCTCGTCGTCGTTGTCCAAGCCTTGACTTTTTTCAGATAATACGCATCGCGAAAGGAAAAATATAAAAAAAATTCTACCGTAATAAATATTTATGACGCACGATCATATTTTCTATCGTTAGTTTCCTGTCCTTGTCTCGATCGAGCAATGGTCTTTCAACTTGCATCACTCGCGTTTAAACATGAATCGCGTAACTCTTGCCAATACATGAAAATACCACGGAAAATGCCGTCAAAATTAAATCGTTGATGAAGCAAAATTAATCAATTTTAACTGTAGGTTTAATATAATTGCTTAATTAAATGTTCATGTGAGTACTGATAATTTTAAATTAACATTGGAAAGTAATTTCATTTAATTCTACCCCCCCTCCAGAGCCATTTATTATAAAACCGGATTATTAAAAAAATTTGTTTTTCTTTTTCATAGCAGAAGAGTAGAAGAAATTACTGGAGATTCTTTTTTAACTTTTAACTCTTGTTTCGATCAAACGATAAGACTATCGAAAATAAAACTGACAAATCGTTTTGAAGCTGGGATTAAGATCAGGTTGTATGATGTATCACATACCCCATGTGCCTGTAATAATTCAACACGCACCGCCCCGTAATCTTTCAACCGAAATATTCACGGCAATTAGATAGGCGGTGGCTTGAGGTCGGATGACAGAAAGCGATTGAGATAAAATTACCACGGATCACACTCCCAGACCTAAGATCGAATTTACAGTTATCGTGGGAATAACGGGAAAGAAAGAAATATAAATGATCGTTTCTTCTACGCAGTCGTTCTCTGATAACCAGAGTTCACATCTGTCGAATCGATATCCGTGCGCCGGGCGCTCCTGTGACATTGACACTTTCTTAGACCCGATTAACGCCGATTTTTCTCGAAACGTACATTTTAATCAATCGCGCTAATCGCGCTTTTTATGTAGCGCGAACGTAATTAGTACGTCTCTCCTAACTGACGGCGTCGAAGGTTGAGCTAAACCGGATAGTGTTCGTTCTCATGCTTAGAACATACACTATGAATAGCACTAAACGAATTTTAAGTGTGAGCGGCATGAAAAATGTAAAATTAAAGTGATGTACGTGTGTGTATAATGTACTTCCAACAGCGTCAATTTAGATCGAGTTAATGACCGTGACACACACGACGAATGAATCTTATGGATCAAAGAACGAATTGGTTGCCACACGGAAATGCGTAATATACAAAAAGCAGAAGTCAATTAGCACCTATTCTGTTAATGTGATTGATTTTTTTTTTAATATCTTCCTAGCGGTGTTGAATCGTGGCGGCGCCGAGCGTATGCTTATTTTGCAATTATCATGTTACTGCGTCTTTCAGTCTTATTTTTTTCCACGCACATGATAATGCATAATACGGTCTAATGACTAAGCTTTCCATGATACGCATATATTTATGTATGAGATTGATTTCAGAATTCATAGATGCAAAAAAGCAACGCCGCCGATGGACTTTTTATCCGTCGTTGCAATCTCCCTCATCGTGGATATTGCATCTTATTCCAAGTATACGCGAATTAATTTTTATTACTAAATCGTAAAATATCCTCCTTGACGGAATAATAGATGCTTTTATCTCGTTTCATTCTTAAACATGATGCATTATCGAATTTGTTCCGTCTAGAATTGACAGAGAATTTTCTATAAATAATGGCAAACGTGATGCCTCATCTCTATAGCTACGCTGCCAGGAAAATACGAATTTAATTTGCCAGCCGCTATAGGAATATATTCATGGAAACTATTTCTAGGATCTATAAATCCAAAAAAAAAAAATGCAACGGATTCCTTTCACGATCAGAATTCCCCTTATCGTCTGCGGCGCGCGTTCATTGACAAAGTCACGAAGCGACATCGCGCACGGAATATCGCATCGAATTCGATGAATATCGCGGAAACTCAGGCTAACCAGGAAGAATACTGGCGTCTCTTTAACATGGTATTACGGCGAGTGACTTCGACTCGACTAATTTATAGAAAGATTTATTTCCTACGAAAGTGATATTATTTTAATTTTTCTTAAAGAAATTTGCATAAACCAGTTAGATGAAGATTACATAAAAATTAAACGAGAAATAATCATGTTTATAATTCGTAAATTTTGTTCGAATAGAATTTTAATTCTTAGAAATATTAATCGTTTATCAATATACATATGTTTATACGAGCAATATGCGAAAAAGGCATGCAATACAATGTTGTCAAAGAGAAAGAGTGATGATCCTTAAGAGGTGAGTCACTTCACCCGAGTCGTTGTCGAGAGATAAATATGAATTAAACATCTCTATTCAAATATATATTCGTTAATCGACGATACTTATGCGCTGAAGAGCGTGGACCTTCGTCGAAATAGCCGAAAGAGGTATATAATACGTATATCCATGCCCGAAGCAATATAAACGGCCTTGAGTCGTTCATTATTGTCGAGGTCGCAAATTAATATAGAATTTGCTATCATTCGCCTAACGCAGCATTGGTCTTCGGTATTTGTACTTGTATAGAGAAGTATATTTGTACAGAGGAAACACGGAAGGATGGCAAACAACTCGCGAAGTGAAATCGTAAAGCACCACTATACTTATCTGTCTACAGATTTCGTCTAGTTTTACATTAATTTATATATGTACGTAATTTACAAGCGTATAGATAACGATGAAATATGTGCGCGCCAAAGAATATGAATTCACGCCGCGGTACGTCTTATCTAGCTATAATGAAATTTCTTATCAAGAAAATTCATAGCTACGCGAAATATCACCCGCGAGGAATCGTTTCATGAATCGCGTGTTGCAAATTATTCTAACAAACACAGTTCTACAGTACGGCGTAATTTAACCACGGACAATCTCTGCACCGTGTACCCTATCATGTGCGCTGTTGCCTTCGATCCAAGTGGACTCCAAGGCCTGTTATTCGATCTGACCCTAATAGATACTCTCGTCCCTCCGAAAGATAAAACCTTTTGTCAGTACTCGTTGCGTCGAGAGACCCTTTTAAAGAAGTCAGACTTGGGGGTGATTGTAAAACGACACGCTCGTTCCGAGGGCCCGCGACCGTTAAGCAGTGGAATATTCCCAGGACCACCAGATGCAGTGAAAATTTTCCACTGCGCTGTGAAGAATCTCTCAAAAGCGGAGTAGTATTTGACGGATAAGTACATGATATACGAAACTACTCTGGTACTTCAGGAAGCAATAAATTTATCCTCTTAGCGTTGCCCGAAGGGGCGTAGTCGTTAACTAATTCCCATTTTTTCTCACCTATATTTCTCCTTCTCCAAATATTTTCTCAAGATTAATTATTAAAGTTGTTCGTCCAAGCTTAACGCATTTTATCTCCCATCTGAGATTATTAGCCGAAACAGATTCAATATTTTATTTCCAATATCTTGTTTTTCATCGCTTCCTTCATTTTCTTCTTCAGGAAAGCGACATACGCGGCGCGATGGATCGATTGGTCTCACTCATTACCTACGTCATTGAGACGACGTGACCCTGAATGCAAACACGCCAGCCAAGTTCGCGGTCATTTCACATTTCGTGATCGCGCAAAGGAATGACGTGTATTACGACATCGCCGGCGCTCGTCAAATGCAAATCAGACGTCCTCACCGGGCGACGAAGCGAACGGTCTTGTCGAGGTGGGACCAGACGAATCGAGTGAAACGCTCGGTTAAATAAAAGCGATAGGGATCGATTTTCGCGCATGCTTACGACGAGATGCGGGCGCATCTCGTATTATAATTCACATATGGACGCGCCAGTTGATGAAGTATGAATGAGAATATCGAGGACTCATCGTCGTGCACTCGTAATTCGTTTCACGTGTGGTGCACGTCAAGATCATCTCGTGTTTCTCCACCGTTCCATCTGCCATCTCTATTTTTTCTCACATCTTTTTTGTCGCGAGGAAAAGTATTTGGGTTTCTTTAAGTCCGTTTCTTAACGATATAATCTCATAAAATAATTCTTAACGAATTTTAGATTTAAATTATGGATTTACTTCAATTAAGAAAATCTTATCTCTCTTTGCTCCGCAGAGAATTATTGAACCGAAAATTTAATGCACACCAATGAGGCAATTGGAATTTAATCCACTCCTGAGCTCTTATTAGTCTCTAATTCAATTCACAAGAACAATATCGTGCAAGAACAATTTACTCTCGCGACTTTTTTCCGATTTTTCCTACGTGACAAAATTTATCATGACAAAATTAGTAATGTGCGCAAATTGATTTTCATCGACCGGTTTCACTAAACTCGTGCACTATATAACGAGAGCATTCCGTAGTCGATAACAGGCCGCGCCGTGCCGGGCACGGGTTTGTATCGAGATGCATAATAGACGATGCCTTCCCCCGCGTTCGACGAAACCTGTCTTCCTCTCCCGTCGCGGCGGACTGAAGGTGAATCTCTGCACGATTCGCTCCGGATCGTCTTGAACGAATCGTCGTAAGTGAAATTTCTAAATTACAATTGATTCTTCATAGATCCGTTTGATCGTATAAATATGCATATAACCGGTTTATAAAATTATTTTTTTCGAGTAATCATTTGAAAGAAAATTTGCGAAACCGCCTTCAGACACGCTTATCTCGGCTCAACATTGTATACGCAATTGAATATCATCAAATAGCAAAACCTGTTATTAGCGTATTTATCCCGGGAGCGCCAGTAAACACGTTCGAAACTCGATTGGAGTTCATTAAGGTGAACGTGCTGCCTCGCGAGAATGGACATCGTGATCTAGTGTGTATGAGACCTTACAGCACGCGGATTGTATGCAACGTATGCACCTGTGTCAGCATGCAAATGTACTACTCACGGGGGACCGGTTCGTAAAGGTCGAGCATTATACCGAGGTCGTTTTCTCCGCGATTGAAGATCGATGATAACTAGCCTGTTTGATTCGCATGGCCTATTCGCGATGACAATCAATGGGTTATTACATTACGCATATTTATTAAAATATGTTTACACGATTATATATTAGCCACAATTGGCGCTATTAAAAGTTATATTTGTCTAATTTTCAGCATCGCGTCAATCGTTAGTGACGAATTTCTTTGTCGAAATCAAAACACCGACTTATTGCAGAAATTAGAAATGCAATTAGAACTGCGGGACAATATGTGAATTTATTGAAGGCGAGATTTATTATAAGAATTGACAGCAACCAACTTAGATTATTAAGATAGAATATATGTAATGATTATGCAAAACTTTATTCATGCAACGATTTTTTTTTATTGCTACTCTGGGTAGAGGAAATAAGAAACGAACACACGAAGAGACTGGTACGACGTAATTCATATCTTCGACATATCGTTATTTTTATTGTAGAAATAAGAATTTACTACGTTGTTTTAAGTATTCGAATATTATCGGAATCATGAGTATCTTGAGTTCTGGGAAACATAAATTATGCATGATTGATTGCAAATCGCTGCAATTAACAGAATGTACAGAAAATTTAAAAACTATCGCGTTTAATCTCAACTACGGGATCTTGCAAGACTGCTGCATTTTGCAAATTATTGGAATTAAATTATTCTTACCGTTTAAACGAACCGAATAAAAAAAGATTACTGCAAAAAGGTCACGAGTCCCGATTTTTGAGAGAACAATTTGAGATAAAGAAAGAATCGTCGTGATAAAGATGACAATGCGAACTTTCGTGGATCTCGGCGTGCAGTTGCACAAACGGGAGATGCATTGCTGCGCGCGAACTTCGCGAAGCACGCAGGAGTGCAACTTCGGGGGGACGGAAAGGTGATCGAAGCCAAGGAGGAGAATGAGGAGGAGGAGGAGAACGGGGCAGGAACGAGGGAAGGTGAGAAAAAGTCGCGGACGTTAAACCGCCCGCTCGCTCTCGGCCTTAGGGTAAAAAGATATGACAGAAGAGGCAGGAGAATAGGAGAGAGAGAAAGAGAGAAAGAGAGAAACCGAGGTGAGGCGAGTAGGATGAGCCGCGGAATGGAGGAGGACAGTCGGAAAGGAGGATGGGGCGAGATGAGGATGTACGGGGGTAGAGTGACGAGGGAGCCGAGGGAGACGCGGCGAGACGAGAGACGGCAGGCGCGAAGAGGGAATCGGAGAAAGAAGAAGCCGTCGCGCTGGGCCTGTTCTACCGAGGTCGCACGTACGTCCGTATAATACTCGTAATACATGTAATACGGATAATACCTGTAATACCTGTGTAACGCATTATACGCCAGCGCGCCAGCGACCGGCTGGCTCTCCCGCGGCACCAGGCGACGACGACCGGTCGTATCTTCGCGTCCTTGCGATTCCGCCGCGACTTTCCAAGGGATCCCTGGGTATGCCATGCCGCGCGGCAGGTGATTAGGATTGATCGGATGGAATGAAACGCCGTTGACGAAAGTACGTGTATTTTCGCTTTCGCGCCGTCGAGGGAAACGGGATAGAAAGGAAGAATAGAAAGAAAATAATCTTTTTTAATTTTTGAAGAAAATAGGTATTATTTTAAGATATAGCTCTGGAACGACGAGAAGTTTTGTCGCACAATGTTACGGGAAAATATGAGAAAAAACAATATTAAAAATAAGTTGAAAGTAACGTCGGACGCGTACCTAAATTAAATTACTCGAATCATCCTTGGCGTGGATTTTTTAAAGACAATCAATGCCGTGAAGATGAAATCACGCGATGGTCATGGAGAGATAAGAAAAAATGTCGAAGGATGACAATGACGCTGCTGAGAAAAATCGTTTTGTACGCATCGTACGTATGCGTTGTCGGTGCATGCAAGTACCTGCCTGAAAATAATTATCAGTGATCGATGGACGAGGTGAAGGTTACTTTTACTGTATGAAAGTCTCTCCGAGAGTTCACAGTTGTCCTTCCAAAACATGGAAAATTGCAGCGAGTTGCACACCACGCAGGAATCATTGGATGATATATAGGAATCATAATTTTCTTTTTAATGATATTCTAAGCCGCTTCATTAGTTATCGAAATAAATTTCGCGCGCTGCGAGATCTACTAATTCTACCGCGCCTCTTTAAATCACGATCGGATCAGATAACATAGCTTACGTGTAGCCGCATCGAGGGGACTGCATAGCGATGTGAATGGAGACGCAGGGGAGTAGATAAAGAAAAATGGAGGAGAGAGAGAGAGAGAGAAAGAGAAGAAAGTGCGGGGGAGAAGGGAGGCCGATAAAAGGGAAGGGAGACGAAGGGCGGAGGGATGGGATCGAGTCGACGAGCGAGACATGAATATATCGTACGGCTAAGGCTAAGTTAGGATGAGGATAGCAGCGATTATCTTAACGATCCCCTGCAGCAAAACCTGAACGGCAACCCGTTTCGGCCCCGTCCGTCGTCTCGGCCCTAGTATAGTATATACCGGCTGTTGCTGTGTTGCTGCCGCTTGTGGCTCTTGCAACGATGTTGTTGCTGTTGCAAAAGGAGCATGACGGAGTCGTCCAGCGAAGGGAGAGGAAAGGATAGAAGAGCCAGCTGAAAATAGCTTACTGCAGTCGCAGGAGCTTCGCGAGACCAGGCGAGTTCAGAGATCCTTCGTCTCTCATCGCCGCTCCCGCGGTCTTCCTCTTCCCCTCTTTCCTTTCAACGTGAGCGACTTTAGGCGAGATCGTCACTTGTGAACGCACGATCTATTTGTCGACACGTTCGTACGAACGCTTCCGCTCTTTAATGTTTGAAACTGGAGCTCTTACGTTTGAAACTGAAATTCGATATGGCTAATCCGTGAGGCTAATAGTGCCATTCCTTCTACATCTAGTTTGAATTGTTTGCTAAACAACTTCGTATTTTTATCAGCTTCTATCATACCCTTTAGACATTAAAATCTAAAATTTTCAATCCTTAATATGTCGCACGATAATATATATTTAAAAATAAATATTTCTTCATTATATTTCGAGTTTCACCGATCATGAAGGCATGCAGAACGGAATAAAGGCGATTCCGGAGATATCGACTGACACATGCCAGCTTCATCGCGAAAAGATAGACGAGGGACGAATGAGAAAAAAGAAGGACAACGCGGGACAATCGCGCGATGCGATGTACGCGTAAAATGAAAGAACAATTACACCGTGCTTGGCGCACGGAGAGGATGAGAAGAGACGGACCTTGGGCTCTTTGCGAGATAATCATAACATTACACGACGATCCGCGCCATAATGCCGTATAATGTCTGCGGCATGATGTACATTACGAGATCATTTACCGAGAGTCTGTCGCTAAAAGTGGGACCACCACCGCCGCCGAAGATTGACTCTCATATCGCTTCCTCTCGCCTCGGTCGATTCGCAAAATTAGAAACTCGCAGCTATTCCTGGATAATAGGCTCGCGTGTACGTCCGTCGCGCGAAAAAGAAGAAAAAAAGAAGCTTCGACCGTCGCTCGCTCGATTTGTGGGTCAGGGAGGTACGAGAGGAGGCGAGAAGGAGGAAGAGAAGGCGGCAAAAGGAAGAGCCTCGCCGCCATCGACAGGACGTTGTCACCTGGATTACCGCGCGTCGTTATTATTTCATAATCAACGGAAAATCTGCGCTACATCGGCAGATCTTCCGTCGCAAAGATATTTCAACATGTCATTAAATTGTTTGATAGGGGAATAATATTCTCAAAAATTTATTAAGTGAAAAACTTTTCAGTTCAGATCCGTACTGTGTATAATTTTCGCTGTCTTGATTATATTATCGTTATCTAGCGATGTCCATATTTCCAAAATTAATTGCAAATGTAGCTAATAATTAATATTAATTGCTGTACCAATATCGCAGAAATCGTTTCTTTAATTTTTTTGTCGAAGCAAAAGAATGCAAGGAGAAACCCACACGGTTTTTTTTAATTACGATAATCGATTACGAAACTCTGGACGAAGCGAAGAATCAAATTAAATTCCGACATTGCGGTCAGCGGTCTGGACGGGAGGAGCCGCTAATTGTACCATTAATTAACGAAAAAGCAGGCAGTGACGACAGGCATTCGGCGGGCCAGCTGCAATATTATGGTCCACCTCCTTGTGCCATCGCCACGAAAACCGGATTCGGTTTGGAATAAAATTAGGAGTCAAGTAGTCAAGGTCGGTCGGACCTGCCCAAAAGTTAATTTGCCCTCGCTTCTTCTCCTTCTTCTCCTTCTTCATCTTTCTCCGCATTTTTTCTTACGTAGAACGACCTGAATCTTCTGTTGCTATAGCAACAACTCATTCGCGTTGTGTCATTTTATGAAATTCCATAGCAATATTATGTAGAATAGAAGAGGTGTTTAAATAATCGCTTTTAACGGCGACTCCTGATGCTCAACCACCGCTTCCCATCCACTCTCCCGAAGAGAAGAGATATATCGAAGAAACGTATGGGGTTTACTTCGCGTAAACAATGTAGTGCGTCTAAGGACCGCTCGTCGCGAGACCACTCTTGCAGTTGCACAAGAGAGCCCTCGGAGACATCGAGATACGAGAGCACCTTTTTAGATTTTTCATTTCCCAGCGAAAGAAGCTACGAGCTTGCAAAAGTGTGCGTTATATACTGCTCGAGCAAACAGAGAACGCAATAGAGAAGTTATCGGTCTCGCAACCGTGTCTTTCAAGCTTTGACGTCCTCGCATTTGCATACTTCGCATTTTCATCGTCTCGCGAAAGGGAAGAGGATCAACTTCGCAACAGTACCGCGCGATTTTCCTCGTGAATAAACAAAGGGAGCAAGCTCGCGACGCGAGATCATCGGTCAGCGCGGTGAATAGCGATTTGACGAAAGCCCAGGCATAAAGTCGGGGCTCCTCGCGGGGCGTTGCACGCGCGAAGGACGCGCGGATTCAATGATGCCTCGCTCTTGACGATCGGCGTATCCAGTATCGGCCGATCGACAGTGATTCACCCGCGATTAAACAAGAATCGCCGGTCGTTAATCGAACGTGCATGATTGCCAAAGGTGAATGGAGACGCGTACACGGTTCTCACTTCGCGGCTTGTAACGAGAATTGACGTAAACAAGATGTTGCACATGTAGTCTAAAATAAATCATTCAGATGTACATGTTAAATGTCAATCAACGGTGATTGTAAAAGGGAATTTTCCAATCAGTTATCTATCGAGAATTATTCTCACGCGAAACTCTTATAACGAAGAATTTATAATATAAGAAAGGAATATAAGGTTAATTAATGCTTCAGGAAAATAACAGTAAATGTAGGACAAAATAACCAATCGATATGTACACTGAGGTTTTTAAAATCGTTGCATGTATTAAGGATTTAATATAGGAATATCAGTATTAATTCGTATTGCGTGTTCGTTTACGAGTAAGATAGGATGAAGTGTTGATATTACAATATTATGATAAGTAGTTGTTACAGATCATGGCTCAGTAATACAGATTGTCGTATAACAGCGTCCTCGACGTGTCTCGTGTCAAGATATTGCGAAATTCTCATTGGCGGCTTGTGATTCATCATCGACAAGATGATTACTTAATAAGTTGATTATCGACTGTTACGTCGTGTACGTAACTGGATCGATTGAGGAAAATTTTCTTGCGGTCGCGAGGCAATCGTAAAAGATCGCGCTCGCAAATTTTACATTCAAGAAAGAAAAACATTGTGGGAAAATATAAAATGAAAAAAACAATGCGGAACAGACCGTTGGGTGTAATGAAAATCAAGCTCGCGGCATCTGGCAAAATCGTTACTTTCACGGAATATCGCAGGCTGTGGCTCCCGTAATATATGGCAATAAAATTCCGACTTTATGCGGCGGCGCCGCGTCCTCGAGCATGTGCTGGACCGTGAAAAATCGCGTCTGTGCCAATCGGAATTGTGCACCGGGGACGAACAAGCAACCGGGATGAAAGGGCAAAGTAGTGTGGCGAATCAATTTAACGGAAATTTCGCGTGCTCCGAGTTTCAGACTTTCGTGCCAGTATGATGAATTTCTGCGCGGAAAGTCGCAAAGTTTTTTTTTTTGGAATATATCAAGAAATTTTTGCTTATTAGTTTTAATATGAAAAATATAATGTATAGCGTTATTGCCCTATTACGTTTGTAATTAGACTTCTGCATAATTTTCTCAATGTTCTTTTCTTATATTTGTTTCCGAAAAATATAAAATATAGATAATATCTCTCTAAAAAAGTTAATACTTGTACTTAATGTAGTAGCAATCAATAATTTTTCTTACTATATACGTATCCAATATAATTTACCTTTTTATATTTTTGATTTATAAATTAAAATTGATTATGCGGAATTATATGCCCGAAGGCTTCAATTATTCGCGCGGAAAGCTTTGATAATCTCATAGGATTCTATCTATTCTTCCTTATATACCTGATATCCTTGTCCCAAATCAATAATTTAAATAGAATAACGTTTTCAACCTCGTGCCTCGTAAGAATCATCTTTGTCGTCATCATTTTCGTCCTTCGGATATGCTTGCGTAAGGGATACGCTTTCCGGAATTAATACACAAAATTTACCAGCCTCTACGTGACACGCGGAGCGGACGTCATTCGCAATTAGTGCCCGTTAAAGAGACAAGGCGAAGGAACGGCGCCTAGAACGCCATAAAAACTAATGTAAAAACATGTACGTGTGTATTTTTTCTCGGAGAACCGCGATTACGCTATAATCATCGGCATTGCAGTAATTACACCACACACAACGAATCATACCGGGACTACCAACATGTATCTACTGTCGCGAGCTTCTCTTTTTGCAATCTCGTAACCGAACAAGATTAGAATATTTCGAAGAAGAATATTTTATTTCCTTTCGTGTTTATTTCTTATGTTATAAAATTTCTTTGCTTAGCTTTGCTTTATTAAAAAATAAGCAAAATAATATATTAATAGAATATAATTCCGCGTAAAATATTCTGACTTACGTATAAAGAACTGATTTTTTTTAGTAAACATTTAAAATAGAAGCACTATATATATAAATGCAAGTGCTTAAATGTGTATTAAATGAAGAATCCGTTCTCGCAAAACTTAATAAACGCATATTATTCTAACGGTATATAACGGTTGGAAATCGCTGGTTGTAAAGCAGCCGCTGTCTAAGTCTTAACAACTGCGGGAATCCAGGAAGAGAGCACGGTGCTACAAAACGATACATCAAGAAGAGCGATAATATTGAAGAATGTGTTTTACGCGTTTAATTTTAACCGGTCGAATTTTATTCTTGGCTAAATGGCGAAAATAGATAAACAAAATTTATAATTTCCAAGTAAATTGATAGTTAAAACTATTATTTTTATAAATGAGAGATATTAATTCGCTCTCGAGACGTTTAAGTTCTCGCGTGATTTAATTGAGAAACAAAATACTTCACTTTTCAACCGCTCTTTCTACAAAAACAAAAAAAATGTATTTATTTTATAGCTTTCCTTTATTTATAAAGCATTAAAAACAATTTGCTAAAGTTTTGTAATGTGACAGAAATCAAAGTAATAAGTAGGCGAAGAGTAAGGTCATCGATCTCGACTTGGATAAGCTATAACGTACCACCAAGATTCGTGAATAATTCACGATTTTAATCACATGTTAATTATTCACGAACGTATCGACCGCGAAAATCATTAAGTGAATAACGGATCTATCAGTTTGATATATTCGATAATACAGAATTATTTTAGAAATAGTGGAAAACCACCAACAACATTATCTTAATCAAATCAATGTCGAATATTATGTAAACGTTAGAGCTAAAAATAGAAATAGGGAATACCGTGTATATTTTATCGTAGATTTTAGACAATAAAAACGTCATGAATATGCGAAAGGTGATTTAAATGGCCACGATAATTGTAGAAATCATATATGAGGTATCCCAACCGTAACCTCGAGTATATAACAAGATTGAGCAAAGATTGAGCGCAAACAGTGCGGTCTAGAGAATGGTTAAAAAATGATGATTATATCACGTCGAAGTTGTAAGAATCAATAAGGATCTTGATAAATCATCTTCGGAGAAAGTTTTTATGAAATGAGTAAATTGTGAACACTAAATAAATATTCAATATAATAATTTTTTTTGGTATATTATTTTCTTAAATACGAATAAAAAATCTTCGCGCAATAAGATTAATTATAACTCAGTTTACATTCATATTTAATATTTTCTATAAAATCTATTTAATAGGCTTGATTTATATAAGTAATTGTTTGTTATCGCAAATATTACTCAATTTCATTAAAAGGGAAATGATCTAACAGTTAACACTAATAGATATAATCTCCGATAGAAAACTAAATTCGAATGACTCAAGTCTAATGATTCGTGGATCATTGGTTGAATCGATATTTCGGCGAAATAAGCAGAAAATTTTCAATGGGAATTTATCGGATGTATACGAGACGGAACTACATATAAACAGACGGTTTACATAATAGTGTCCGTACATTCATACGCACTGGCGCGTGTATCACACGCGTATACGACTCATCGAGCGTTCCTCGATGAGTCACAGCGACGAAGATAAAACATTTTACCTGGTGGCGCACAGTTAATCGAATTTGCAACGTATTCGCGACGCGTAAAATGATGCACGACCGTCCCGGCGTGACGCAAATCATAATAAATCCGCAACGAAAATTAATTCATACTTTACGAACAGCTAGCACGAGGAAGTCACGTTTATTTATCTCTTTGATAGCATTTAGTCAAGCAAATTAATGAGAACCTCTTGAATGAAAAACTCTAAACGCAGAAAATTTTAATTTCTTTTTTTCTTTTATATACAGTATAAAATAATTTTAGTTTGACAATTATATATCAATGAATATTCCAACAAATATTTTTTATTCTTATTTCAATAGTTCCGATAGCGGAAATTAATAGAATTTCTATATCCCTTTAGGGTCAAGAAAAAAATTAATCGCGCACTTTCAGCCATTTAGGCATGTCGGGCACGTGCAAGATTCATTTACTTTCATTGAGAGAAGCTTTGCTGCGAATGAGAGAAAAACATATACGTTAATACTGACGACACAAAATTTGCCGAGGGAGATCTGTCAGGTCACGTTAAAAAGAAGAAGTTATGTCGCCGATAATTTCACGTTTAATAGTCGGAAAGACTATTAAATGCACCAACAGGTTGAATCACTTAATAAAATCTGAATCCTGTATTCCATCCTAAATCGAGAGATTCTGAAGTAGCGAAGTAATATGCTCATAGAAAAATAGCAGCGCTTTTAAAGCATAACATGTTTGCAAGAAAAGCTTTGTGCATTCCATTTAACAATTTTCTCGATTGCAAATCTATGATAAAAATCTTTCCGTTTTTTGAATCAGTTATTCATCGCGAATTGAAAGATAAATGTCAATTGACTCTTTTAAATGTATTCAAGGTTGTCCCATAGCCTGTGTAGCTTTGCCATTGTACTTCCGCTTGATATATTGAGTGATCCCAAATGAATGCTTTTAAAACACAAACGTGACACGTCATGCCGGCATACGACATGTGCAGGTGCGTCCACAGTCACCAGTAGTAAGTAAGGACAATCGCATGTATAGAAAATGCAATCATTTTTCAAAAAGTACTCCGTGAGCGTTGAATTGTTGCGTGAAAAAAAAACCGATAAACAAAGCCCTAACAAATATTTCAAGATTCGTGGTTACAATCAATGATGATTCAATACAAGGTATGATAATCGCTGTGCTACGTTGTTAGAAGCTTCGTAACTAGTATCTAATCAGTAGTTTCAATCGTGACTAGAAAATGGCATGAAAAGATTCCTTTCGAAAAGTCGTAACATGCATTTTCAATTTTTTCGTACTTTACTATTTCTCTATAATCGTTTGATATAGTAAATTGCTTGAATGTCCGAGATAATCAAGGAACGTTACGCTAAATAATTAATTCTATATAAATTAGCATAATATACAGTGGCTACGAAGTAATAATAGGAAGTTTCAGTCTATTGCGAAAATCCTGCTGAACATTCGCAGTTAAAGGGTACACTCGCTCAAGGCGTGATCCCAATGGGTCAGCAACACGAGCCACATTACGAATCTGTTCTCGAAGATCTCCTCGACGAACCGAGCATGAGGTACCGGGTGTAGACATCGTGGTCCGGAACAGAAAGGAGCGAAGAAATCGGCGAGCAAGCCAAGATCAAGCAGAAGCGAGCAAGAACGAGAGAGAGAGAGAGAGAGAGAGAGGCAGAAATCCGAGAAGCGGTGTAGGAGGAAGAAAAAGAGAGGAGGAGGTGCAGAACAAGGAGGGAGATAAGGTAGGTAGAGTCCAAGAAGGGCGGCGAAGAGAAGAGAAGACTAAAAGAGAGGCCCCTCCCGGTGGCTCGATCGGCGAGGAGGGTCGGGGCCCCCTTGCACGATCCTGGCCGTCAGCACGGGTGGGTAAATGGGTATATAAGCGGGGCCCCGGCGATTCCATCTCGACACACGACCCAACCTTCATCCCGATCGCCAACGGTCCTTTGCAATCGAGCGTAATCGCACGCGCGCGAATAAAAGAAAGGGAAGACAGGGAAAGAGAGACAGGGACAAGAACCTCCCCCGCGTTCTTTCGTTCTCCGATCGATCGCGCCCGATCTTAGTTCGCGCGAACCGGTGAGAGCCGATCTGCGAGGTAGAAGCAAGAGAAGCCGAAGAGGACATCACTGTGCCCGACGTCGACTCGACCAAGAGTTCCACGTTTACGGAGGAGAGAAAAAGACGTGAGTACACAGTTTTTCGCTTTACAAAGTTTTGTCACCCTTCGAATTCCGTTTCGCGACGAAAACTTACCCGACTCGACATTTCGATCGATCGATCGATCAAAATACGGATTTCTTTGACGATCTTAGACATTAACATCGCGCGAATCCTTCCCTTCGCGAATACTCCCCTTCATTAGTTGATAACGTAATTATATTAAGTAAATCTCTTTTCACTCCTGATATGTAATCGATTTATTATTATCTTTTGAATCCTATACGAAGCAAATCTCCCTCCGTAGCTCAGCTCCGAAACGAATTACGTGACAGATTCTACTGAGCGTTGATAATCGAAACCGGTCGATGAAATCTTGAGTCGCAGTGACATATGCGGTCGACAGACGCGGTTGGTTGAACTCGGCATGATTATTAACCTCGCGTTTGTGCGCAGGAGACTTTTCTCAAAGCTCGCAGCTAGCTACATTTTCTTTCGCAATACGCGTAGGACTCGGTGCGCCGAGTCGCGGCTTCGCAGCGACGGCGACAGATAGTTTTGAAAGTGGAGCGCGATAATGCTATTGTTCGCCATCCGCGCTTGTATCCGTTCGTTTCAATTAGTCGGGGCGCGGCAAAAGCGGATTTTCGAAACAGCGAACGACGGTAAATGCCACGATAAACGCCCTCCCCTTAGTTATAAAAAAAATTGCAATTCGCTCACAATTAAGCTGTCATTGACTTAAAAAATCATATAAAAGTCTCTCTTCTTTATTTTAAGTTTAATCCCGATAGGAGAGAAATTACAGAAACCAAAAAGAATCGAAATAAAAAGTAAAAATTTACATTAATTGCTATTAAATATATTGTATTATCCTCATATTGTTCCTTATAATAACCATTAGTTTCCAATATTCCATGTTCGAACATATCTAACGTATGAGCAAGTTTGTTTTTTATTTATTTTGTATCAACTCTTGCGACATGCACATACACGTATAAGAGTGTCTTTTTATTTTAAGTTAGAAATGCATTGTAATTACACATATACATTATCTAAATTTCATTACAAATATCTCGCTGGATGTGCGTCGCAGCTAAAAGGTTAAATAAAGAGAAATTAAGAGGTCAAAGTAAGGAAACGCGAGTCGCTCGCGTGCAGGCCACGCTCCGTCGTCGTTATAAACATAATTTGTAGATTTCTCAAGGAGCAACCGCGCGCGTTTGCGTAATTTCCCCCTTCCGCGGCGCGCTCCTTCCCGACCCCTAATTAGCCGGCCTAATCTGTCAATCTGCGAATTACCTGCGCCGCGACGTCGACTCGAGGTCGCCAACCGGCGCGGCGACCGTCTTCCCCCGGCAACTTCGCAATCGACGAACGCCGAACGTGTGCCGAATCTTTAATCGGAATCAACAGAATCCTCCCCGCGCCGGGACGAAGCAGATTCACACGAGCTTGAATCAGATAGGAACAGATTTCGTGACTCTCGTTTAAGCGAGCAAAAGTCGCGCGATTGCAAATTGAACGGAGGAGTTTCGCGGCTTCGGATTAGACGAGCGGACGCCGCTCTTTCAACACGCCGCAATCAGGGGAGACCGCGAAGCTGAAAGGCTAGGAGAAAGAAAGAGAAAGAGAGAAAGAGAGAGAGAGAGAGAGAGAGAGAGAGAGAGAAAAGAGCAAAGGGCTATAATCATTGACGGTGGAGCACTTGATGGCGCGCTCGCGCGCGCGACACTTCTTTGTAAGTGTGGTACCATTACACTTCTGATGATCTTGATGAGGTAATCGGCGTCCATCATCTTTCACAGGCATTTCCTGCGTCTATCGACCTGGCCGCCGAGCACTTATCTGTATTCGCGGTGCGATCAACGCGCGTCATCCTCCTCGTCGAAATTTCATCGCTTCCTTCTCTCCCTTTTTCTTCGCTTTTCCATTTTTCCCCGCCTTCCGAGCATTGCGTGGAGAACGGAAGATTGCATCGACAGCGAGAGATCGACAAACACGCGTCCGTCGTTCGTTCTCGCGTAACCGCCGTGTAAGGAAATAATTAACGGACACGTCCGTGTGATGTACGGACAATAAGTCGACGGCTACGGTACTTGAATGTACTCGCAATTAAGCTTATTGCGACTACGCACCGCGCCGCCGTGCATCCGGTGTAATTATATCCGCAATGGACTTAATTCCATGCAAATATTTGGAGACTTAAAACTTCAGCTGCCCGCGTCATAAGAATCTCACAGATTCTTTATAATTTATCTATCGATACGAGGCGACTCTCGGTTACGGTAATTATCATAGAGATCAGAATCAGCTTACGCAATTATATATAAAAAGAGGTTCTTGTTTGCGATACGAACAACTCCCGTTCTCACGCGCAACGCGATTCTCGACAAAAGTGAGGGGGGAGCTTGATTTCTGTCACTTTCTATCGCGGCACAACGCGGTTTCGGCTATACTGCCGATATTACGACGAAAACACAGTCGATTTCGGCAAGAACGTAATAGTTGCGACCGTTCACCGGCTGCAATTGCATTGCCAAACGCGAACCCCCCTCGATCTCGCCATAAAAACTGGAACCCTTTGCCGCCTCCCGCCTCGTTCACTATTCTCCGCAACTACGCCTCGTTGTTTCCGTCTTTGTCGCCACTTCTCGCCATCCCTCTCGACTCTCCAGTGTATTCCGGTTTCCACGACGAGCGCAGCCCCCGCTCTCGAGAAGCGATTTGAATCGTTATTCCGTGCGCGACTTGAGAATAATTTTATGCCTCGCGACTTTTCAAGTTATAGTTAATTAAATGCAGAATTATAATACTTCTTCTACGACTCGCGTATTTTCAATTCGCATATCGTCGAGAACTTGTTCCAAGATTATCATAATTTCATAATTTTTAATCGACACTATAGGAGGCTCGTAATTGGACGTAAAATTAAAGTTGAGCGTGATTTTTTTACAATAACTTTTTCATCATTGAGTTCATTGATGAATTGCTTAATTGACGATAACAACGCGCAAGGCAGGCCAGACTGGAAAAGCGTTTATCGCAGTGACTGCGCTTAACTCGAGCGTTAATGCACGCCGATCCGGCCGCACCAACTCGATGACGCGTAAATACCGCGTCGTTTGTCTCCGATTTCACGTACGCCTACTCGCGAATGCAGAATGGTCTCGTGTTTCGCTCGCGGTAATGTATTTTGCGACGCAAAGATCACAAAGTAAAATTTACGATGTAAATTGATTATCTATATGCTTCACACAACAAAAAAAGCGCGAACGTTCCAATCTATCAATCTAAAATCCGATATTGGAAATAAATCTACGCGTTTTGCCCTTTATGAACGCAGATCCATTAAAGTAGAAATCTGCTCAAAATTAAAAGGGTTAATCTCGATAAGATCTATATTTTTAATCGCTCGTAACGCAAAAACTCGCGATTTCTGAACTAAATTTCTATCCGTCCTTAACGCCTCATTCATCGCGCGTACAATGAAAACTCGTGTGAGACGTTACGACGTATTCTTCTCTGCGTTTTACGGAGAGAAGAATTGAACGTAAACGTGAGCGCGTAACGAGCGTGAGGGGCACGCATCCTGTCATTAGTTCCATAACGTTCACCTTATTCGATGCATTCGGTTCAATGTCACCCGTCCCTCTCCTTCCTGCCGATTCTCTCGCGGCAGCCCTGATGTGATCCACCCAGCGCGACGGTTACCGTTTCTCCCCCTCATTAACAATCATAGCTGTTGTCCTTTCGTCTCGCGATCTACAACCGGGTCCATTCATATATGTACGTCTCGGCCATTCATGCCGAGCTGTCACGCCGATAGCCTGTCCTCACGTCCAATCGCCTAACTAGAAGATTGCGCGTCTCAATGTCTTCTCGGTGTAGATCCGAGCGAGTTTTGTTAGATATAAAAGGATAACAATTATAAAATTCATGAGAGAGATTATTTTTAATCTCAATTGTAATACATATATTAAATTGCCCAACGTTATAATCAGCAATAATTTTCATAATAGTCATAGAGTTAATTAAGAAAGTAAAATCTTAAGATTTCGTGATTGTTGCAATCACAAAAGGATGATTATCGCGCGATAATTATATCTGCGAATATTTCAAGCCACCCCGTAAATAATTTCCCTGCCATTCCCGACGACTTAATTAAGTTAAGATTAATGTAATGTTTTGGCAACAAGCGTGTCTAATATCGAGCGTCCTTTTGCAGATATCAAAATGCTAAAATTCGCTGTGGTGACGATGGTATGCCTCTTGGGGCTGAAGATGATCGCTGCGATGCCAGTGGCCGATCACCACGAGGGCCATGAGCCGCTACCAGTTGTACCTCTCGAGGAGAAGACTGCGGTAGAGTCTCTGAAGGCGGCGGAGACGGCTTCGGGAGCCGTGCAGAGCAACGCAGCCGCGGCACCTGTGGCGGCTAGCCAGCCAGCACAGCCAGTGGCCGAGCAACCCGCTGCGGTTGATGCGCCTGCTGTGAGAAGCAGCGAATCTAGCGAGGAAGCTCAGCCGGGCGAGCCGAAGAAGGACGAACCGCTGCAGCCGCAGCAGCCGAAACCGGCGTCCGAGGAAGCTCAAGCGCAGCCCAAGTCCTCTGAGGAACAACTCGAGGAGAAGGAAGAGCCGAAGGTATTGCCCACCGCCGAAGCCGAGAAGAAACAAGAACAAGAACCCCTCAAGGAAGCGGCATCCGAAACGAAGGAGTCCGTGCAGCCCGCGCCGCAAGAACAACCGGCCGAAGTCCTGGCCGAGAAGAAAGTAGGTTTCTCGTTATCCTGATTAAAATCATTTTCTTTCATACCATATATTCTTAAGTTAAAAACTTCATTCTCTAATCTTGCATGTTTTTCAGGAGGAACAGGTAGCCGTCGAAGGCAAGAGCGCGGAAGCGGCCGCACCCGCGGCCGAGAAGCCCGTGGCCATCGAGAAGCGCGCTGACGATTCCGCCGAGAAGATCGCTAAGGAAGAGCCGAAAGAGGAGAAGAAGCTAGAGGAGCCGGTAGCACAGCCAGCCCCGAAGAAAGAAGAGTCAGCGGAAATTCCTGCCGTTTCCGAGGAGAAAAAAGTTGAATTGAAGGCCGAACAAGTAAATCTGCCGAAAGAATCTGAGGTCACTCACTCGCTCGCCCACGCCAAGGTCGAGGACAAGCCCGACCGCGTAACCCGCGACGCTGAAGAATCCGCCGCGCCTGCCCCCGCCGCCGCCGCCGCTGCCGCCGCAGCTGCAGCCCCCGCTGAAGCTCCCGCTGCTCAGGAACCGGCTCAGCCGCAGGAAAAATCTGCGTCTGTCGCCAAGGCCGAGCAGACCGTAGCGGAAGTAGCTGCGCCGGTGGAGGAGCCGAAACCCGTCGAGAAGAGCGAGCAGGTTGAGAAGAGCGAACAGCTGGAGACGGCACTCGCCGAGCAGTCGGCTGTCAAAGTCGAGGAGCCGATCAAGAGCGAGGAGAAGGTAGTTGTCGAAAAGGAGATTGAAAAAGAAGCAAAAAGTGCCGATTCTCCTGTCCAGCAAGCGGAGGCGGCCAAGGAGCAACAGCCCGTGCAGCCTCAGGAATCCAGCCAGATTAAACGGGATACAGCGGAAGCTGAACAGGTAGCCGAGCTGCCTCAGGCCAAGTCGGAACTTCCGGTCGCAGAAGAGCAGCAGGCCCAGAAACCACAGCAACCACAGCAGCCACTGCAATCACAGCAGCAGCAGGAAGTCGCCAAAGTGAAGGAACGCTCTAATGACTCCTCCGAAGAAAAATCCGCCGACGACAGCAAGGAGAAGAAGAGCAGCGAAGAAGACAAGTCTTCCGAGGAGCAGAAGGACGCCAAGCCTAAGCTCGCGGGAGAATTGCTCCCGAAACCCGAGCAGTAAATCTCGGTGCGGGGAGGGTTTGATTGATGAGTAACTTCAGCAGCGCGGCAGCAACAGCAGCAGCAGCATCATCTCAAGAAGAAGAAGGAAGAAGAGGATTGCTCCTCTTAAGGATCGGGACGAGCTCAGGCATCGGCGTCTCTAGGTGCCACCGGGACGTGGGCATGAGTTCGTCGCGAGACAACAGGAGCGGAAGCGAGAGAGAAAGAATGTGTGTGTGTGTGTATATGTGCGCGTGCGTATGTGTGAGAGAGCGAGAATGCGAATACGAGAATGCCAGAGTAGGCAGCACACTCTCAGCGACGAATCCGGAAAGTGTGAAAGTACCGCACAGGGTGAATGAGAGAGAGAGAAAGAGAAAAAATAAAGAGAGCGAAAGAAAGAGAGAGAGAGAGAGCGCGAAAGAGCGACCCCATCGACCCCATCGATCTTTCTATAGGGTAGAGTTGTCCGTTCTTCGACAGCGCACTACGATCTCGGTAGCGCATCTCCGGGAGCGCGGGACGATCGCGTGTTACCGGATGCCGTGATACCGGGCGAACGACACCGCGTATCGTATATCTTCGATACGCGGCGATCGACGCCCGCGATCCGGCGTTCCGGCAGACGGCAGACGGAGAACACGCGGCGATCCATCACGGGGATGCGGCTCGGCTTCTAGCTCCGAGCGGCATTCCCGTTCGTCCCGGCGGACATCGCGATCTGTCCGCGGGGACGAACTCTGCCCTCCCCTCCGCCCGATTAATATCTCTCATCCCCCCCTTTATGGAACCCCCCTGTGTCCCATCCGAGAATGACACACCACTACAACACCTGATAAACTTATCCCGATAAACTATGTAGTAAGTAGCTCGACTCTCTCTGTCTTCTTTTTAGAGATAACATGTGTCATTATTATTATTATTATTACGATTTAGTACCAGTACCACTATTATTATTAATATTATTATTTGTATTATTGCTATCATCATCGTTATAATAATAATTATTATTATTACTGTGAATCCCCCGTCGGTCTCGTGTTACTACCAACCGCCCATTTTTATAGATCGCTGGTGTTCGTGTTCACGAGTCGCGAGGTCGAGTTTCATCGTTTTCAGAACTTAACAACATATATAGAAGTGTAAAAGTATAGAATCCAGATTTTATATAATGGTAATAACCACGAGACTCTACTCGGTTCTTACATAAACGGAGATATTTTTCGAACGATATCGTTGAAGCGAGAATAGACTTCCGAGATCCATGTCCCGTACGTAATTTTCTTCCAATACGTAATACCTTCCGATATATTCTCAATACATGTGTAAAATTTCAAACAAATCGCTCGTCTTTTCAAAGTCTAGATTAGTCATTGTGTAAGGCGCTTTCGAGTTGCAGCGCGAAGCGCAATTTCGCTCGGCGAGCGTTATACGATCGCACGAAGCAGTCGTCGAGTATCTGCAAGCTGTCCGGAAAACGGACGCGCTCGGTGAACGATACATTCGCGAAAAATTACGGCGCGGACACAAGAGGCACATCGCTGCGTGAAATCGCTCGCTGGTAAATCACGCGATATGCGGAGATTCGCGTTATGGCGTTAGATCGTTCGTGATGAACCGCGATTTGTCAATCACAACTTCGCGCTTCAGCATCGCAGAAACAACGGGGATCAACGCCGTGGTTGTAATAAGTTAACGAGTGACTCACGAAGTAGCACTTAGCCGTTCTCGACAGCGTGCCTAGAGTACGTACGTACGTGCCGTGTCAGATACGATAATCGGGGGCTTCCGCCAAGCTGATAAACATCTTCGCACTTCTCTAACACGAAATAACAAGGCACAACGAGCGCGCACCGGCAGCGAATTGAGTAAATGATAATACCCCCTTAATTCACGACCCTTAACCCTTTACCGTACCCACTTTACCCACAAATCGTTTACGTTACGCAATAAGATCAAATAAAACGTGTCTCTCATTGCATTTCAGGATCGTAGATGTTTCATCGAAAATTTCACTCTGCTAAGGTAACGGGATTTTACGTTTTTCATTATCGAATAACACATTTACAAAAAGAATTAAAAAAGAATTATCAATTGCATTTAGGCATAGAATTATTAATTATGGAAAATTTATCGATATTTGTAGGGAAATTTTGATCGATAGCATAGAAACGTCTGGTTTTCTTTCAAATAAATAAAAAAATGATCATATACAAATGAAAATGCAATTAAAAAGAAGATATGTGTATATCGTATTTATATCTTCAGAGATATATTATAGTTCATCGCGAACAATTTAAATATCTAGTTCCGAGCTGAAGAACTGCCTGAATTCTCATTATTAATTACGCATATTAATTTACGCATAAGATTATTAATTGTGGAAAGCTTATCGATTTTTCTAGGTAAGTTTTAATAGATAAATTGATAATACAGAAACGTCTTTCTCTCGGATAAATAAAAAATTATTATATGCATATCGCAAATAAAGATGCAATTAGAAGGGAAGATATGTACGCCGTATCTTATAATATCTTCAGAGATAAATTATCGTTCATCGTTCACAATTTAAGTATCTGGCTCCGAGCTAAAAAGAACCACCCGGATTCCCATAATGCATATAGAAAGTGCAATAAATCCTACCAAGAATCAGTCTACCAAGGGTGCGATAAACTGTTACTAAGAGTCGATCCATGGATTTACGGCGTCATAGCCGATACCTTTCTATTCTCGCGCAAATGCAACTCCATAACCAATCGGTTACCCACGGAGAATGCACTTGCATAAGAGCCCTCATCGGTCGCGCAATTGTTCGCGAATGTCGCATCGGCGAGCCGACATTTCCCCTTGATGCATCGATTCGTCAAAAGGGCGAGCGAGCAGCTCTATCGCACGGCGGTGCACTGGCAAAGATAGGCATAAACAAGACTGCGGTGCATAAGGTGAATGCATCCGGCGAAATGTCAAGGCGTGAAAGAAAGAGAAAGAGAGAGACCGAAAGAATTTTGCAACTCGCCACACGGAGATTGTTTCGTTTTGGTATATCACCCTGCACTCTCGCCGTTCAATACTAAATGCCTCCGTAATTAATAAACAAGCTACATGTGCATTAAGTGGAAAAGAAATCAATTTGACTATCTAACGGTATTTAGAAGCATCCACTTTCCTTTCTCGCTCTTCAGAGCTAGATTATTCGTCGTAAAATAATAAATCATTGCAGCTATCGTTAACAAATTTTTATTGAAGAAAGTCCGCGTAGGATTAAATGTAGAATTGACTTGTGCAATCCGGGTTTCGTTCTTTTTTTTCTTTAAAATTTAAAACTTAATTTTCTAATTAATTTACGAAGATAATTTCACGAAAAGCTGGTGATAACGG